>NW_022196897.1:109350483-109350800 GCF_008632895.1 Mastomys coucha
CACACACACACACACACACACACACACACACACTGACAACCTTAATTGTAGCTGGGAATTCAGATGAATATGGCAGTGAAGGACTTACTGTCCATCATAACACTGAAGACAATTTGGAGAACAGACTGAGATTTAAACTGGACTGTCACTTCTATAAGCATATTTTTTAGAAATTCAAAAGTGATTAAAATCACAGAGACCTATGTCATCAAATAGAAGGATCTTCCAGGGATTGAGAAAGGTATTAATTCTTATTTTCTACTTCAGCATTTGTGTTGACATCTTTTTTTTTTTTTTTTTTTTTTTTTTTTTTTTTT
>NW_022196897.1:109350904-109393876 GCF_008632895.1 Mastomys coucha
TCAGAAATCCACCTGCCTCTGCCTCCCAAGTGCTGGGACTAAAGGCGTGCGCCACCACCGCCCGGCGTGTTGACATCTTTACTACTGCTCACTTTTTCCATGTTTCTCCCTGAACGATAAGGCCAAATCAGTTCAGTCAGAACATAGAGCCAATCTACTGGATTCTCTGGCTCTGCCAGTTCTTTGGTGTTGCCAAATTCTTGGGGCTACCCTCTGGTTACTGGATTTTCAATGATAACATTAATCTAGTAATTGTAAGAACTTCATTTTGTTATGAGATTGTCATTCATACATAGAGCTAATTCTTTGGGCCAGCATACAGCAATTCTTCATAAATTTGGGCAATAATAATAATAATTGCTATCACTCTTATTAGTAGTGATTTTTATTGGAGAACTAAGACACAAAAAAACCCCACTTTTATGATATCCATTAATTGAGACTTCAAAGAATCTGAAAAAAAATCAGATACAAAATTGATTATTGCCAGAGGTGATCTGCAAGAGAGTGTAGACTTTAAAGTGGGTAAGCATTAAGTTAGCAATGGCAGAGAGAAGCTTGAAAATTGACTTTTTAGGAAGCCCTAATTAAGTTATATGTTTGGAAGGACATAAAAATGCTTTCTAAGTACAATTTGAAAACAACTTTCTAAAAATTACTCCTAAAAGGTAACATTTATGGCAGAAAAGACTTCAGAACTCTATAACAATGAAACAATGAAAATCAGGGGAAGAAATGAATAGGGAACCTAGAAAATACTGAAAGGTTGCAACTTTTAGGTGTATTAATTGTCTGAAGAGGTAAGGGTTATTCTCTAGTTTGAGTTCTTTGATTTCATAGAAGTAACAGACTAAAGAGGACTTGAGTCCTTTTCTCTGGCACCTACCTGGGTTGGACTATCTGTGTCTTTTGTGCCTTGTAGGCTTCTGCACACATATTTACAATATGATGATAATTTTCCTCTCCTGTAAGCATTTGCCAAACAATGAACACTGACTTCTTTTCATTGAGCCACTCAGGACTTTCATCAAAATGTAAATTCCTATGCAGTTATCTGAACAGAACCTCAGACTCTGCATTCCAACAAGGTCCTTCCAGGTGAGAATGGTGGGTGTAGGATTCACAGTCTGATACAGCAAGCTCTGAAGAAAACAACAAGCTCAAGAGGGGTAGTCATGGATGTGACCTTGATCACACTGTAGTGCTATTGTCAAGTAGACTTGCTCATACAATTTAGGTAGACCTAAGTGCACACTCTACAAATTCAAGGTGAAGATGGGATTCATGTCCTTTACAAGAGTACCTGTTGAAGATATCAAAAGCAGTATTCATTTATGAACTAGTCGGGTTTGTTAACACAAGTACATTTCACAATTTTTGTGTTTGTTTCTTGTTTTGTTTTGTTTTGCCCAGGCTTATGTAATAACCTCCTAGCTGCCATTAATATTTTGGCCTGCTCTAGTGTTAAACTGCTCTCTTCTGCAAAGTTTTTATCATAAAAGAGTTTATCTCATCTCAAGTTTTCTCTTCTTTAAATTTCCATGTTCTCACTGATTTAGATATAACTAATACAGAATCCAGGCCAGCCAGCATCGGCCTGTAATTCACTACTACTGTGTGGTGTAGTCATCCCTATTTCTGATTGTTCTCTGCATGACCACACCCTCCATGTTGTAAGCGACAATGCCTTGTGTTTACATTCTTGCCAATATCCTCAGTGTATTTGTATTTTCCACTTTGCATACTGTGGACAACACATACCTGTGTAACAAATAAGCACAACAATGAATGTGGAGTTATTTCTAACATACAAATAAAAATGTTGGTTTTTGTTTGTTTGTTGTTTGTTTTTATGAACTGAGGATAGAACCTAGGTTTTCATATGTGCAAAGTAAGCACCGTATTCTGGGTCTATGAAGGGGAAGTTATATACCTAATCTTTAGTTTTCCACTTTTTTTTTTTTTTTTTAATTTGAGGCACTGGCCCTCTAATTGTCCAGGCTGTGCTTGCTTGTGTTATTCCCCTGCCTTAAGAATATCTGAAATTATAGGCCCACACCATCATGTCCAGACTAAAACTCTAAGACTGAAAATGTTATTAGGGTACAAAATAATGTGTTTCATGGTGGCATCGTCATGTGTTTAAACCACTGATCTTCTCTCAAGTTCTTCCCCCAGTACTCCTGTTTTCTCTGCTCTCTCCTACTCACCCCATTCCTCCTTCCTATCAGGCACCTTCTGCTTCCATGTCACATATGTGTATCATATTTCTGTGTGTTTCCTCTGCTCTCTCCTGCTGACCCCACCCTTCCTCTCTAACAGGCACCTTCTGCTTCCATATCGTATACATACATCGTATTTCTGTGTAGACATATTAAATCTAAATTACACGCTTAGGAAAACATGCTAAGGTATTTAGATTTTCTTTTCCATTATCTCCTTTTATCTTCCTCTCCTTTATGTTCCTTCCTCCCCAACAAAGCTCCCTTCTACTTCTACTGACTGTTATGACTTCCTTTTTTCTATGTCCTAGAAATCCCGCACCCAGTCTCTTGTTTACTTTATTGCCCTTTGTATTCCTTATTTGTGAACTCCATCTGCTACCCCTAATATCACCTTTGCATCATAAGTGAAATCCTGGAAGAATGTGATTCTATCAAGCTCCTGCATGAATTTTTACAAACAGACCTCTTTGCAATCTGTAGAAGAATTAATGAAACTCCACAGGGAAGGCAGAAGGTCGAACTCTGAGCATGTCATCTGCAGATATTTCTCCAGAATTTAAATCAACAAGCAAATACCACCTTCTTGTCTATTAGTGTGCTTGAAAAAAAAGTGAGGGAAAAAAATCACAATCATGCATGGGAAACCAAATCAATTCAATCATTTTAGAAATACCCATAAGCAAGAACAGGAACAGGATACCTCAGTAATCGCTCTTCTATTTGTATAATGCAGATTTCTTTAGGCCCATAAGAGCTGAAATTCGAAGTGTCTGCTTTTATTAATGGAAGAGATGGAGCAGCAGAGTTGATGAAGGCTGACCTGATGCACACTTCAAATGTCTACTTAGGTACACAGACAGGAATTGACTCTACAAATGCAATCTGTTCAGAAGACGACTGTGGCTCCCTATGGTATTATAAGGGAAGTTTTGTTTAACGTAACGAGCCAGGTATTAAGGATCCAAATCTCTGAACTGAGTTTAATGGCAGGCTACTTAAACTATACTTTAGAGATGCTGAAAGAAATTGGTCATAAAGACGAAGAAATAAGCCTTCCTTGCTTTATTGCTGATGTTCATTTCAAATAATAACTAAAGATTGTCAAGACAGCACTGCCCCCACTGTACCTCTTTGCTCTAAGTGCTACATGATCATTGCTCCAATAAGACACTTTGGAAGCTGCTTGAATGGATATATATTTGAACTGTAAATTATGATCTTGATTTGAGAGAATCAAGGCTTCAGAAATCAGGCTACGAAAGTAAAAGGAAACCCAAATAAGATCTCCGGAGACCATAGTACCAAGGAAATGATGTATACTATAATTCCATGTATGGGTTTGCACCTTTTGCTAAACTGAGCACTTAAAAATATGAGAATAAGTCTCTCTATGCTCACCAAAATCCTGTCTGCTCCAGGACTAATAGTGAGACAGTTAGCATGACCTCTCCCGAAACTATGTTGACAGAAAGGGTAATATGGTCATGATTATATGTGAGATGAATTAAGGACATTTTAATGTGTCCTTTCTACTGGAACCTCATTGCTTCCCTTTAAAAAGAGGTGGCCCATACTGTCACTTCACAAATTGCATGGGATTGGAAAGACAGAAGGCTGAACAAGCATACACATGTGCTAAGTTTTAAATATTAGATGCAAGTTAGATATTTTTTTAAAAAATTAACTTCTTCAAACATTACTTTCCTTAATGGCTCTCACCATTTAAAATGTACCTGTGTCAGTTAATTTTCTGTCACCATGTAAAAATACCCACAAAGCTGAATCAAATGGGGAGAGATGCATTTGGGCCCCTGGTTTCAGAGTTTCCAGCCCATCGGTAGCTTGACATATTGCTTTAGGACGGAGGGGGAAAAATCTTAGCTGAGGTGTCCTCTCACTTCATGGTAGGAAGCAACATGAAGGCAGATGAGGGAATAAAGCACACTCCAGTTTGCTCTTTCAGGTGCAACTCATGGTGACCTACGTACCTAGATAGGCCACATCTCCTAAGGTTTACATTCATGACTACCACTAGCTGGGGACCATACTTTCAACATATGTATGTGTCTTTGGGAAACATCCAGCTCCAGCCTGCTACAATAGCAATGAAAGAAGGTTACTAATTAAATGCAGGAGTTAGAAATCAGTCTCTTCCCCAGCAGGTCACTGCATGGTCTAAAATTTGCCTTCCTGATAAACCAAAGAGTCAAACAAAAGTATCTTTTACCAAACAATGGCAATGGCAGTCAAAACTATTATATTTTGCATTTATTATTACAGATATCATCTACTGGTTCAGTCTTTAATTTTTCTTAATTATATCGAGACATACATACAGATAGACCTACACTCAGAGAGAGATTAATTAGTCATGTCTGTCATTCATGGATCAAATAATGTCCTTGCCTTTAAGTTTATTAATCAGAATTTCTGGTAAATAGATGTTATTACACAAAAATGAAGTCTTCAGCCACAGCACTAATCATTTTAAAAAACTTGCCTGTAATGCCAGAAAGGCATTGATCAACTAAGAATAACACATTCCCAGTATAGTGATTGCACACTTAGGGCCAGAAATTCCAGTGATACTTCTGTCATTTTTGAAACTTGAAGTTTTCAGATTTTCTCATGCAGGACAACAAATCACATTACCAACATCACGTCCTAGAGAAATCATTTGGTTACAATTTCTTTTTTAATCAAGAAAATACCACTGAGTGCTCAATGTGAATGGCAATCTTAGCTACTGACCTTGTTTTCGTTATCATCTTTTGGAATAGGACCCAGGGAATTTCCTGAAGAAACAGTTGTCTTGAGACCTGTCGGACCTCAGTGCCAACCAATGGCAGAGGGTCTTAACTTCTTTGCTTACAGAGTGCAGCATACACATACGGCAGACAGTGGCCGGGTATTTAGCCCACTTTCAAATGAGGTCACAGTTCACAAAACTAATCAGGAAGAGCTCTTTTTATTTTTTGAGGAAAAAAAATATATAATCCTACAGTCATTTTCACTAACTGTATTGTATGTAGAGGACAACATTGCTAGCAGGGACATGGGCCTGGCAGGTGTTGAATACCTATGTGCTGTGCTAGCTTAAAAAATCTATTAATATAACATTAATTATCAATATTTATTCATTTACACACATGTATGTGTGTGTGTGTGTGTGTGTGTGTGTGTGTTTAATCTGTGCTCCTGCCTATGGGCCATAGATAGGTTAGGTTAATTGCCTGAAGTTGTCCAACTTAAATAAATGCTGGAACGAAACCCCAAACATCTGCGTTTTTCATGACAGACAATCTCTTCCCACTTTGCAGTAAAGTAAGTCTGTGGCTTAGTAGATGTCTGCTGAAGTCTCCTAGCTCATATTTGGGCTATTCTCAATATGCCTCCTTTTTAGGTCATTTAAAACTCAAAATCACAAAGTGCCACCTATGTCCACCTACTTAATATGCTGAAGCAGCCTCTCTGCTTTATTTCAACTGGTAGCATGTTTTAAGTTCAACTATTGATTTTCTTAAAGGCAAGCTGCACCATCAGATCACTTTTTTTTTCCTTTTCAGAGATGGATATAAAGAGCTGGTACTGTACGAAGACGGTATCAAAGGGGGACACATAAAAGTTGATATTTTCTTTTTACTACTTGACAGAAGTGCATAGCAGCAATTAAAGTGCCTGAATCTCTGAGCACAAATGTATTTATTGTGGCTGATAATGGGTACAATGAGAAGACGGGCCCTGTTCCAAGTGTAGAAGAGCTTCTAATAGTATTTTAAGTGAAAACAAATAGTAAGAAGAAGCTTGCAGGAGAGTTTCTCTTCAGAGCGGCTGGGATGTGCAAATCCCATTAGTTGTTAATCGGGTTTGAGATGCCAGCCTCTCTCATCACTTTGAAACTGCTTTCAGCTTCCCACAGGCCTCTCAGAAGCTGGCCTCATGGGCACTTGTCAGTAGGACATCATCATAGCCTTTGTTTAAACAGTAAAAATGATCATATTAGACACTATCAGGTATTTTCAGTCTATATTAATGGAATAAAATGTGTTGAATATAATTATGATACATGCTCTGAACTTCTTTTACACATTAATAAAATCTGTATGTTATAATTAAGACATATACTCATTTCATATATTCACTGCTGTCTTGAAATATCGTCTGCAAAATGTTTATTTTTGCAGTTTGTATAAAAGCAAAGCTTTATTAGGGGGAATCCACACCTTACCAAACCCCAAGCTGTCCACTACTGATACATGTCCTTTTATTGGTGTTTCTTCATAACCTTGTTGGTGGGAAAAATTAGATTAGTGTAAGAGTGGACATAATGCCCCAGAGACAGAAGATAAGCAACCCCAAACACAAGCACGGTGCATATCTGCTTCATAGACAGTCATAGAGTCATAGCTCCTTCAATTGGGAGGTGTCAGATGACTGTCACTAACCTCAGGTAAGAAAATCACTCAATAGTCTGTAGGCGGTAATGTGTTCTTCACTGTTGCCAGCTTTCTACCCACTTACAACTCAGTGAGTCTTGATCTAGGCTGTACATTACAGTTCCTGGGAAACTGTATAAATACCTAGCTTTGGGCTATGCCAAGACAAATGTATTCAGTATCCAAGGTGGAAAACATGTGTCTGCATTTTTGACGGTTCGCAGACATTCCCAGTGAGCAGTCAATACCAAGACTGACTGATCGAAGTCACAAGTGACTGCAATGCCAATACAGTCACTTTCTTCTGTGACTTGAGAAATCATGGCTTATAAGCCTAGAGACACTGTTCAGTAGTTAAGGACCCCTAGTTGTTTTATAAGAGGACCCAGGTTCAGTTCCCATCACCCACATGGCAACTCACAGCAGTCTGCAACTCCAGTGTCAAGAGATGCAATACCATTTTCTGGATTCTGGGGTCACCAGACACACAAAGTGCACAAGCATATGTGTAGGCAAAGCACTCATATACATAAAATAAATATGTTTAAACCCTAAAATATCAGTCATTTTCTAAAACCCTAAAAATTACAGAAATTATATCTAGCACGATTCAGTCTTAGACTATTAATTGTTTTCGAGAATAATCTGACCAGAAGGCAGGAATAGTCAAAGTTCAGTGTTTATTCATATATGTAAAATTTACTAAACATGGGATTTAATACATAGTTTCTTTAACATACAGTTGTAGCATAACCATGATCATCTTTGCATTCCCTCAGGATTTAAACTTCTCCATGGAATTTTAAAACACTCAGTGAAATCCCATCTGCCCCTAAGCCATTTAGTTTTCTATTTTCTTTCTGTCTCTTTCATTTTTATCCCTCACAATTTTTTTCTGCTTTTTGAAATCAAACAGCACCAAAAGGGAAACCTGTCTCTTTCAGGGAGATGTATAGAATAGAATTTGGATTGGAGAGTCTGTCTGTCTTTCATGCTGAGGTGAAAGGCTGCTTTATCATCCTTGATTCTTGTCCACCCCAATGCCTATCTTTCACCAGGTAAAGTTTGAAATTCTGTTCCCTCAGAAAGACTTCCATATGGAGCCCTATCCCTAGTCAGTCTTCTACAAGCATGCCAGAGATATCAGAGAAAATTCTATTTTCTGTTTCAGTCCCTCTATAGTCCCTGGGAGTTGAGAAAGCGCTGGGTTTCCGCAGTGCAAACTTAGTAACTAACATCAGAATACAACTTACCCAGACTGTTATCCTTACTTGAGCTGTGTTCTCCCAGTAGAAAGCTATGATTGAGAGGTTACTCAGCTCTGTTCAGTTAGCCCAAAGGACTATCTGTTACTCCACTCAGATATTCAGAGATATAGCTTGCTTTCACTCCTTCAGAGAAGTCTCATCAATTCACATCTTCAGAGAAGGGCTCATCAATTGTTCATCCTTGTTTACCTGTCTCTAGATAACCTCACATGCTTCCCTACATCTTTGAATAGTTCATTTGTGCTGATGGTCAGTGTCCTCTTTGCAGTGGTCTGAATATGCCCAGCCTCTTGGTTGCCTATTGCACATAGCCTCTTACATTCTTTACTCCAAAAAAAAAAATCAATATTTTATAAAATATGAGACTAGGAGGCAGGGACACTGAACCATAATAGGTACCTCTTTTGTCCTTGTTTAAATAAGCCTTCTATTGTAGTATTCCACAATTTGACCTCCTAAATTTATATTAATAGCCTTTCTGGGTTCTTCTGTTCCTAACATCTTTTATCAACATAGTATTTTTTCAAAACTATGATGCTGGTATTGATGTATCATTGGCTAAGTAAACCCACATTTCTGTAGAACTTCTGTGATTGCCCTGGCATGGCAATTACCTGCCACATGAGGATGGCCAGACAGAGAAAGAATCCTGATTGATTATTCTAGACTACAGCTATCCACAGAAAACAACCAACAAACATGTTCCTTCTACTTCTGAAATGTCCCTAGACAACTGGCTTGATCCCTAGCAGTACAAAGACGTCTAAGTGAATTTGAAGACCATCTAGAAACCCACACTCTTTCAAAACCCCATTATAATAAAATGCTTGCTGACTCACAATTGATAGTCCCATTATTTTTTCTTTTAGGGCATAAACTTTATTCTCCCCTGGAATATTTCCATAATAGGTTTATGAAAGAGCAACCTTACTTACTGCCAACTCAGGCTTTGTTTTGTCTCCACCATTATTGATATTCTTTATAAATTAATGATACTCTGGGTTTGCTGTGTTTCCTAAGGGTTGATACTTTTAATAAACTGTGAAACTATCTTGCATTATTTTTTGCACATTTTCTCCATTCATTCTTTTGTCTTTTCTATGGTATTTATTAAACTTGAATTGCATTATTTATCAACTTTCCACTTGTCTTTAATACCTTTTCTAGTTTATTTAATTTATTTTCCATTCTTCAGAATTTTAGTTTATATAGTTTTGCTGTCTTAGTTTCAATAAAGCCTTCATTTCAGAGTCTAAACTATGCATATATAGTAGGGTTTGGGAAAGGGCTGATATAGATTTCCCATTTAGGGCTGAGTGTTGCATAGACACTCTCACAACTTTGACCAATTATGAGTATCTGTAATAGTAATAAAAACCCCATGGTATTGGCATAAAAACAGGTTGATATGTGGAATCAAGTCAAAGATCCAGATGTAAATCCACCCAAGTTTTGACAAAAATGTCAAAATTATAACATGGGAAAAAAGAAAGCATCTTCATCAAATGGTGCTATTCTAACTGGATGTTGGCATGTAGAATAATGCAAATATATCCATATCTATCACCCCACACAAAACTCAAGTCCAAGTGGATCAAAGACCTTAACATGAAACCAGACATACTGAACCTAATAGAAGAGAAATTGGGAAAAGCCTTGAACTGGTTGGTAAAGGAGATAACTTTCTGAACAGAACACTGATAGCAATAGGCATCAATATGAACATCCAATAAATGGGATCTAGTAAAACTGAAAAACTTTTGCGAGGCAAAGCACACAAGCACTTGGATAAAGAGGCATCTGGATTTTTGTTTGTTCATTTGTTTGTTTCCTTAATGTGTGGTAGTTTTAGAGAAAGCAATGTGATTTTGGGAAAAATATGCATTCTTAGGGTTTGATGTCTGTTAGTTTTGTTTGATTGATGTTATTTAACTTTAGTGTTTTTCTGTTTTATTTTTTCTTAAGATGGTCTATGTATTGATGGCTGTAGGGTGTTGAGGTTCGCCACTATTACTGTGTGGAGTTTAATCAGTGGCTTTACTTCTAGTAACATTTATTTTATAAAGTTTGGTGTACCTGTTTGCGTATGTGTTTAGAATTCTAAATTCCTCTTGATAGATTGTCCCCCTAGTGAGTATAAAGGAATGTTCTTTATTTCTCCCAGTAAGTTTCCACTCATGTCTTCGTCTGATGTTAGAATGGCTATACTGGCCTCTTTCTGAGTTCCTTTCACTTGGATTTTTTTCTCCCCATGCTTTTATCCTACGGCATGCCTATCTTGGGCACCTCCTCATTTCTTGCGACAGTGCAATGATAAATCCTATTTTCTAATTCCATCTAGTACTTTGTATCTTTTGATTGGACAGTTGAGACCATTGGCATTCCAAGATGTTATTTTTTTAAAGGGGCATTTATTCATGTCACATTTTAGACTGTGTGGTGCTTTCTTAGCCTGTTTCTCTCCTGTGAACTCTTGGGCGTGCTTCTCCTCCTCTTCAGGTGCAAATGCTTTGTGAAGTCAACTCACAAGGGCGGGCATAGTGCTCAGACATTTATTCATTTCTTCTATATGCATCATAGGAGGTGTTTCTTTCCCAATAACTTATACTAGATTTTTAAAATTTATCATCATCTTTACTACATAATCCAATCCCTCTATCCTGTCTTCTGGTGGTGATATTCAGTCTTCTAACTCTCCCATACAATTGATGAGACTTGCCTCTTAGGTATTAATTGTCTTGCAAACTTTTTTTTTTTTTTCATTTCTAGCATCATTTCAGTTTTGGCATTTTCCAACATTTCTGCATTTTAATCAATTCTGCTTTCATATCTTGGATCAGGTCCCTAGTTTCATTCAGCTATTTGTTTTTATTCCTTTACAATGGATTCATGTCTTGTTTTCAGTTGTCTTTACAGAATTATAATCACTCCTGGGAGCTTTGTTAGGAAGTTCTTCCAAGTCATTCTCACTGAGGTTATATCTATGGGATTGTTGATTTTGGAGGACCCATCACTTGGTTTTCATTGTTGTTTGTGTTTCTGCACTGTGTTCTGCACATTAATTTATTGCCTGGCCCTCGTTCTTTCTTTCTCTGTCACATACACACATGCATACATGCTCATGCTCACACACACTCACATACACATGTGCACACATGCTCACCACACATACTTGTACATTCATGCACACACACTCATACAGGCACACATGGACACGCTCAAACACACACCTTTCTTCTTTCAGTAGAGTTTTCTCAATGATCAGGAGAGACTAAGTTGTAATAGTTTTGAGGTGTCATTTTCTTTGAGATTTCGTGTTCCGGGCCACAGGCTATCTCAATAACAGTTCCCACAATGGCCACCAGCTGGCATTGTTCTTTGTAATTTAATATCCCACTCTATGTCAAATCTGACCTCCTCTCTGCTTCTTTGGCTTGTGTCATGTAATATGGGACCCTTACCCACAACTAAGCTTAGTTTCAGTCTCCTCCCTTCATCCACAACTTCCAACTGCAGTTGTATAACTCCCTGCACCCGTGTACCCTACCCTGTGTCAACTATGCTCTTCTCCCTTCCTCTCAGCTTCCACTGCAAATTTTACATTTCTCTGTGCCTGTATGCATTACTTTGGGTCAGAGAAACATGTTTTCTGTGTGAATTTTTAAAATGTTTTCTTCTCCTGAAATTAAAGTAATCTTCATATATATTAGTTTTTAATATTATATGTATTAGTTCCCTAGAGCCACTGTAACGAAGTAATACAGACAATATAGCTTTAAAGATAAGAACACTTTCTTCCATTCAGAAGTACAAACATAATGTATATTCAATAGGGCTATGCTTTCCATGCATGTTTTCTTGTGTATCTGGACTCCATGGTAACCCTGATGTTTTCTTGCTGCTGTATTATTTCACTTTTTCCTTTCACCTGATGTTCTCTTCGCATGCCTATGAGCATATTCCGTGAAGCTAATGATATTTAGAGCCTTGACTGTTGTAGAATGACCTCAATCAATTACATTTGGTGCTAAGCCATGCACAAACAATCCCTTATCTTGTGAGGATTAGGTCCTCCACAGATCTTTTGGAAGAGAAGATTAAATCTTTAATTGCATAAACAAGGACATATTTACTCACATATAATTTTCTTACAAAAGAAAAAATCTAATGCATCCTTTCACTTAATCCTTTGGAGCAATGGTCATATGGTTAAAAATTAAGTTCATATCCACACCTATGCTTCAACAGTACAATTTTGTATTATTTCCATTAATAAAGTGGAAAAGAAAATTTATATTTGTAATATTATAATTTTTTTATTTTCTACCTTCTTTGCTTCTTATGTTTTAAAGATTTTCTAGAAATGTCCCACTCTTGTATGTTTACAGGATGCTGTTTCAGACACACCTGGTATCCACAAGTTTCAAACACTAGAAGCTCCATCCCCAGTACAACAATTTTAGCAAGCAATGGGAACTTGAACAGGAGAGCCTACTGGGAAGTGAGTGAAAGTGAAAGTTGCTCTCTTTTGAAAGGATTAAAAGAGATCCTGTGGACCTCTGAGCTTGTTTTATTTCATGGAAGCAAGCTACAAAAGGCTGGACTGACAGAGGCTTGTTCTCTGCCACACTGTGTTGCCTAGTGATCTCTTGCTCAGCCATGTTGCCATGAATATTAATTGACATAGTTAGGGGGTGTTTCTGGAGCTGAGACACACAGGCTATATTTTCAGGATTAAAAACTGTAAGTAAATCAGTTTCCATTACAAGTTGTTCAAACTTGGGTGGATGGATGGATAGATAGACAGATGGATAGATTAGATAGATTAGAAAAACTGTCTAATAAACTGGATTGATTTCTTTTTTTTTACATTTCTTTCATCAACAGAGAGTTACTGAGTATGTGGATCAGTTGTGAGCACCTAGCTAGTGCATCTTCCCTTAGTCCATGTGTTTTCCCTGACGTTTTCTATTGCTATTAATGACAGAAAACAAGTTTCTCAATGTATATTCACAGTGATAGGAAACTTATTATATATAATCAGAAATATTTTCAAGGGAAATCAATCTTTTTTAATTTAAATAATAGTGGAGACACTAAATAATGTTTAGAATAAATGGAGGCTATCTATCTATCTGTCTATCTATCTATCTATCTGTCTGTCTATCTATCTGTCTGTCTGTCTATCTATCTATCTGTCTATCTATCTATCTATCTGTCTGTCTATCTATCTGTCTGTCTGTCTGTCTGTCTATCTATCTATCTATCTATCTATCTATCTATCTATCTATCTATCTCCTCTCCTCCTCCTCCCCTTTTCCTCTTGCTCTTCTTTTCCTTCTCCTTTGCTCTTGACCTATGATACCTCCCTTTATCTCTAAGTTCAAAATAAAAACAGTGTAGTGATAAACACACGAATGAGTGAGAAAGTTAATGGTTTAATTTTATAACCGGTAGACCAAGACGTAGTACTCTAGGAGTTGAAAGCTAATGAGGAGAAAGGATCTCAAGAGAAGGAAACCATCATGCTATTGCTAAACATTTGGTCTCATCATCAAGTTTTACTATCATGTCTTATGTAAATCACCTGTCAAAGTCTTTGAAACTAGCATTGATTCCATAGAAAAAGTTATATAAGTAATAACATTTAATCCCTACAGTTTGTGTGTGTGCATGTGTGCATGTGTGTGTGTGTGTGTGTGTGTGTTTGTGAGAGAGAGAGAGAGAGAGAGAGAGAGAGAGAGAGAGATCAGTCTCAACTTCTACTTAACACTCATCCCTTCTCTCCAATAGCAAAGTTTTTGCACTTAGTTAACCTTATATTATTGCCTGTGAATTGGAAATATTTTAAAATAAGCTATACTATATCCAAGTACACATTCAATATTTAAGTATATTAAAAATAGGAATGCTTTTCCTTTCATGTTGCAAATTATAGTCATGGGAATTCTCACCCAAACTACTTTAAAGATAGCTAAAATAAACCACTTACATCTTTGACAACCATTTGCTGCCTGGTCACATTTTTGATGTACCAGATATTGTGATGGTTATTCTTAATTACCAGGAGATAGAATCACCATGGGCACCAACCTTTCTGCACATGTGTGATAGATTTTATAGATTATATTATTAAGTCAAGAAGACCTATGTTAAATGTGGGTGGTATTATTATTCTATGAGCTGGAGATCCGTTCTGAATAAGGAGAAAACAAACTGAACATTAGTGTTCATTGCCCTTTGCTTCCTAGATGTGAACCGCAAGTGGCCAGTTGCTTCACTCTCCTGCCACCATTTCTACCTCATTGTGAAGAGATACACACTCAACTGTAAGGCCAAATACACCTTCCCTTTCTTAATTTGCTTTTATCAGGTTTTGTTTTGTTTTGTTTTTGTTTGTTTGTTTGGTTGGTATTTTTGTAACCAAGAGAACAATAACACAAATATATTTGGAGGAAATAAATGATATCCTTAAGCTTAATGGTGGATGGTTTAACGGAATGAAAAACAGCATGGTCCAGACTGTGATTCTGAGAATAAAAAGGTTAGACCTGCAGGATTAGGAGACAAGATGTTGCCTTGAGAGATAGAGAGAAGGTGCTAGAACACTAAAAATATGCAAGAAAACAAAGCTGCAAACATTATCTTAACAAGCCCAGTAAAAACCAGAGTATAGAGGAACCTCTACCAGCCTGCAGGCCAGTGCTGACCTGGATGAACCAATTGGGAGAGAACCCATAAATGGGGAGGAGAAAACGCCCCATGGTCTCTCAAACACTGGACCGTCTTTAAGTGAAAATATGATCTCTTTTTCTTCCTGTTCATAGTATTAACCCTTCATTTTTATCTCATAGACAACATTCATGAAGTTTTTTTTTCTAATTAATTGCAAACATATTCCTCTCTCTCACAAGTGGAGTCTACTTAACTGATGTGTTTCTTTAAGATGAATCATCCCCTTAACATGTGACTGTGAATCAAAGAGACATCACTTTAGGAGTTATGCGATGTTTTCTTTAAGATACAATTTTAATTTGGTCATCAGTCTTGAACTTTAAACATTTGTTACATTGATGTAACACTTACATCATGTCACAGAAGATATGTTCCTCAGTGAGCAAAAGCACTTGCACCAACTCCAGTATCTGACCCAACCACATAATAGAAGGAAATAGCATACTCCAGAATGTACTATGCCCACACCCACGCAAAATAAATAAAGAATTATAAATGAGAAATTAAAGATTTTGCTTTTCACTTCATGCTATACCTAAACCAAGAAATGTCCCGGTGTTTATATAATAATACCTAATACTCCTATGAATACACACTTGAAAGAATCTTAAGCAATAGCTTTATTTTTTCCATTTCTCCTAAATATTAGTAGAGTATTTTATATTAAAAACTTTGAAGACAGTTTTAGTAAACACTGACTTAACCAGAAATTTGTATCCAAAGGCTATAAAGAGAACAAGATTGAGTGTGTTAATTATTTTTCAGCTAGAAAGGAGATTCATTTTTACTAAGTACCTGCACAATATCTTCAGAGGCAAGGAAAGGCATATTAGCTTTACCTATCTTTATCATCTTTGAAATCTCAGCTATAATCTTGGAGTACTATAATCAGTCTTTTGTACAAGGATTTTGTCTGATATATAGCAATGTGTCCCAGCAAATTAATGTCCTCTGTTGTTTCCAGAAACCTTCTCATGATTTGTCGCAATGAACTAATATTACAATGAAAGGTATAGCTTAAATAACAGATGCTAGAATGGTGACGGATCATCTTATATCTTAAGAAATAATAATGATTAAGATAGTTTCACACTCCTTTGAAATGCTAACAAAGCGAATTTTTGTAAAGAAAGAATATTTGAATAAAGGATTACCTTCTCTTTTTACCTTTTATTTTATTTTACCATCCAATTAGCTCTTAAATACCTAATTGTTAAGGTAAGCATGTACTCAATCAGCTGAAAGACCTGTGTAATGAAAGGTTGTTATAGAAAATTGAGATGCTAGAAGAATAAATACTTAATCTCAAGAGCTTTATAGTATAGAAATGAGTAAAGCTGTCAGTTCATACACAGGCCACTGAAAAACAAGATTGTGATAACAAAAGATAATGTCATAGGTAAAAATGACAGCATGCAGCTGGGGAGATAGCTTTGTTGCTCAAGTGCTTGGTGCTCAAGTATGAGCATCTCTGTTTAGATATTTAGCCACAGGTATACAAAGCCAGGCACGGGGCTGTAATCCCAGTGCTGGAAGCCAGAGGTAGGATCCCTGCACTTGCTGGCTGACTGGTCTACACAATTCATTAGCTCTGGGTCCAGCGACAGCCCTACTTCAAAGAATAAAGTGGATCTAGGACTCGTGGTACACACATTCTCTCCAGCTCCTAGGAGGTAAAGGCAGGAGCACAGGAGGAGAATTTTTTTATTGACTGATTCTTTAGTGTCCTAATACCATAATTATTTTCATATTCCATAGAAGTCCATGCTACAAATGGACAATAGCTCAATTTCATTGAATTTCACCCTCTCTACTATTTCAAATGCCACATCTTTCTCTGTGTTGCTAGCGCCATCACAGCTATATAAGGACATGTATTTTCTATCTGAAGAAGGTGTGGCTAGCTAACCTTGGTTATCTTTGTCCTAATGGAAGTGGTGCATATTAACTATTCTTGTTTTATGCAAAGCCCAAATCAAATTTTTACTTTATATTTATTCTCTAAATCCAAACCACATGGATTGAGTTAGCCTATCATGGCATGATTTGTATTACGTTTTGAGATGGCAGTTGGCCATTATGTAGGGTATCATATTCATAAGTTTCAACCTTTCACAACTGGATGTCTTTGGGAGATTATTGCTTTTGCAAACTTGTAATACAATGTAACTTTCAATGACAGACTCACACTGAGTCATATGACTGGCAGGCACTGGGAAAAGGTGAACCTGTTGGACATATTCTGAGATAGCCTCAGCTCTTATTCAAATGTGCAGATGAAGCTTCTAGACCAACTTGAGATTAATTGTTGAAAATATCTTCCTTCTGTTACTGAACACTTTAGGGTTCAGCTGCCAAGACTCCCATTTTTCCACCACCATCTTGCACTATTTTAAAATGGATCTAGTTTAGAAGACATAATCTTCATTGCCACTAATGATTATGAATTTTAATCATAATCTAAATTTTTATGAAATACTGCAAACAACATTATAGCCACTTGCTTTGTGCTTTTACTATGATCTTTGAAAGGAACTAAATGCAAAGATTACTCATTTAGAAGTATGGGAAGTAACCCAGTTTAAGAACAATGTATACAAGCAAAATAAGTTTTTAAAATTAGCTGGGCAATGGTGGCACATGCCTTTAATCCCAGCACTTGGGAGGCAGAGGCAGGCAGATTTCTGAGTTTGAGGCCAGCCTGGTCTACAGAGTGAGTTCCAGGACAGCCAGGAGTACACAGAGAAACCCTGTCTGAAACCCCCCCAAAAGTTTTCAAAATTAAATTCATTATGCCTTTTAATGAAAATAATTTTTATTAAAACCTCATGAACACATACTTTAGAGATAAAAGAATATTAATAGTACTGAATCCTAGTGTATTGAGACACTTCCTGGATCTCCTCTTGGTATGCTGGGCTTGGGTCTCACCATCTCCAATATATCTTCAGTCCGTTGCACACCTGGAGCTTCATCCTAAGAGTCACTGTCAGCCTCAGTCTTGCCTGCTCCTCAAATGTGATAAAGGAGAACTCATTCAAGAAGTCTGAAAGACTTTTCACTAACCTGAAAATCAAGGCTATGTGTATCTCATATACAAGGGACACCAACTTTATTGTTTAGGAATTTTTGAATGAAGTACAAAAATTTAGAGATGTTTATATGCTTAATCTTTCTAGTGAAGTATATCTGACCTACTGTTTTACTACATTAGCTTACACATAGAATTTTATGGAAAAAAATGAATTATGCCAAAGTAAAATAGCAATATTACTTTAGAGTATGCTCTCATTTTTAAAATATATTTATTTATTGTATATTTGTGTGGTATTTATATGTTAGTGTCTATGTACATGTGTGCATGAAGCTTCATGTTTAATGTATGCTTAAGTATGTATGGAGACAAGAGGGAGTAGTTGTATATTTTTCTCAGTTTCTTCCTATCTCATTTTTTATTTATAGTCATATTTTTAAAATAGGGAGTTTTTTTTTTTTAAATAGTCCTGGCTGGTATGGAATTTACTATGTGGACCAAGCTGTGATTGAATTCCTTAGAATGGGATGCCATTCACTTCACAGGTTTACTGCAAGTCTAAGTCTAATTTGATGTTATTTTAACATAATATCTGATAAAATGCCTCCACTCTTTTCATTGCTGCAGTTGATGAATAAACAAAACCAGAAACACTAATGAATCCCCAAAGACTAGTCTCTTTGGAGGCTTTAATCTTTAAGAAATAACCTGAATAGGTTTTAATGCTCTAGATAAAGAATACAGGTTTTGTTAACAGTGAGAATTTATGACTTGCAATACTTAGATGGCTTGAGTCACAGTTTTGGGGACTGCTGTTAGATGCTCAGAGATATAGTAGTATCCATCAGAATTGGAATCCAGTTCCACATCCTGAACTTACACAGATGAGGGGTGGAGAGAGATAACATTTTATTTGGGAGTCTTGTCTGATATTTTCAAAGATCCAGTATGCAGAAGAACTATAGAAAAGCTTGTTCTCTAACATTTAAAAAAGTCCCTTTCCTCATTACTGAAAAAAAATAGCAGTGTCTTCTGCTACCTGTAATGGTGTTCAAATGAGAAAATTCCACTAATAACCTTCTGGTGAATGAGAATACATTTTCCCTTCTACTGAAAGGAATCCAACAATGAAAGGAACTTGACAAAGACAAAATTATCCCAAGTTTCAAACCTTTGAACCACTTTAGGATGAATAATTCTGAGAGATTAAAAAAAGACCTCTTGTTTCCCAGAACAATGGAAGATTTTTAACTGGTTTAAATGGCTTTTATCTTTTGTGGACATCCTAAATCTTGATGTTTGGAATTACCCTCATGTGTGTTTCTTCATTTTTGCAAAGATTTTACTATGTAGAAACATTAATATATTTTAAAAGATCATTTGGAGTGGCAAAGAAGAATCCATGAGAGAAATCTAAATCACTTTGCAAGAAATGCTTTAAGTTTAGAAAAAGTAATAATTAGGTCACCCGAGGAAAGAGTGTTTGAAAAATGAACATTCTTTAAAAAGTTTTACTATTTGCAATCTCATTCAAAACCCTATGCATAATGATAGTGGGCACATGAAAAGCTGAGGCTACAATTAATTTTAAATGGTAGCTTTTTTTGAGTGTGAAATACTGGACCAGCTTTGAGAGCTTGCAACCCAAAGTTATGGAGGCTCTTCTGATTGGAAGGCCCTCAGGCATGTCTTAACACCTAAGCTGTTTCATCATCCTGAACACAAAGGGCACTGCATTTTTGGTTTGCTTGCCATTGCATAAATCATATAGCTGATCCTGTTGTTAAATTAATATTTTCTCCACTTCCCTATTAACACAACTCCACTTTCACAGGGCCTCTCTGTCTCTTCCTCACGTCAATAGAACATCCACTATAAAGAGAAACATTCCCAAAAGTGGCAAACTTATGGAGCTCATCAAAAGTATTAAAGAGCCAGAAGTTTCTTAAATCTCTATTATTGCTCAAGTAGAAAAAAATTTGATAGAATCTTGCTTCATGATGAGATCCCATGAGAACTTATTTTTAACTGAAAAGTAATATAATGATCAAAGAATAAATTAATTTATTGAAAATCATTAGTGGCTTCATTTCTTATCTGAGAGCAGAATCATTTTTAATTTTTTTATGTATGTGTCATGCATAATCAACTTTTATCATGAGTTGTCTGCACACATCAGCCACTGGGGTACTCGTTAACAATGCAAGGTTCTGAGCTTGTCCCCTGAATCACTGATCCAGTAGTTATCAGATGGTGAGAACATCAGCTTGTATTTTAAGTAAATGATCCCAAGTAAATTTCACCCTAATAGTAGAGTCCTTAATAGTCTATGTTTGCTTACCAAATACATAATCATGTTTTCCTAAATAAATCTGGGATTCAAATGGTTCCAAATATATTATAATGTCAGATCTGGTGGCAATGTTGTCATCTGTTCTTCCCTACTGGCTATTATCTACCTGATTACCAAAAATAGCAATGAAAAACACTTAAAATTATAAGATAACCCAACAATGTATGTATATTCAATATAAATGTGGAGGATTAGTAATTTTAATTTAGATGGTGATCTATTAGCAGATAAAATGGTATAAAAAGTAATAAAAGTAAAGATTACCCAGGAATTTATGAAAACATTGTCAAATATATGAAATATATTTAATTTTATATTTAAATTAAGAGCATACCAAATATATTTAATTAATACATTTAATTTTATATTTAATAGATTTAATTAATAGATTTAATTTAATATTTTAAATTAAGAGCACACCAAATGTTGTGCATGGTTATAAAATATTAGTGTAACTTAAACTTAATTCTACAAGAATCTTAAAACATATTTATTCAGGAGTAGTAAGATGTTTCAGTAATTATAGACATGTTTTGTCATGATTATCTGAGTTTAATTCCTGGGATTCACAAGAAAGAAAGAAGGAAGGAAGGAAGGAAGGAAGGAAGGAAAGAAGGAAGGAAGAAAGGAAGGGAGGGAGGAAAGAAGAAAGGAAGGAAGGAATGAAGGAAGGAAGGAAGGAAAGAAGTAAAGAAGGAAATAAGTGAGTGCCCCAAGTTGTCTTCTGACACTCCCTATATTCAACATGGCATGTTCACATAGAAAGTAAATAAATAAGTTCAATAAAAAATTAAATATACAAATTTATACACAGCAAGAAAATGTATACTAATGTCCTTATCATTCACATTGGTATGGTGTAATGAGAAGGAAATTCAGTGAGTTATAACCTTGAGGCACATAAAAGGAAATATGAAGAGCATTCTACTAAAACACTTGAAAAGCTGAGCACATCCTGGGAGACCGTAAAGATGACTCTAAAGAGATTCTAACCCAGATTTGTTAGATTTATTTATTTATTTTTTTAAATATTGCTTGGTTGTTGGTTGTTTGGTTGTTGGTTGTCCAGCTGGTTAGTTGGTTAGCTTTTTTGTTTGTTTTTTGTTTGTTTGTTTGTTTTTATTAATTTAAATATTTCTTCACTTTACATCCAGATTGCAGACCCTTCAACTACTAGTCCCCACTCTGCATGGCCCCTCCCACCATACCACATTTTCTTTTACTTCTGAGAATGATGTCACCTTGGGTACCAACCCATGCTAGCACCTCAAGTCACTGCAGGACTAGCTGCATCCTCTCCCAATGATGCCAAATAACACACCCCAGTTAGAGGACAAGGATCCACAGGCAGACATCAGAGTCAAGGTAAGACCTCTCCGTCATCAGTTGTTGGAGGTCCCACACAAAGACCAAGTGACATATCTGCTTTATAGGTGTTTGTGTGTGTTTGAGGGGGTAGATACAGCCCATGGTACACCATGCCTTTAGCCATCTTTGGTTGGTGGCTCAATGTCTGGGACCCCTAAAGGGTTCATGTTAGTTGACTCTGTTGGTCTTCCTCAAAAGCTCCTATCCCCTCTGAGACTCTCAATCCTTTCTCCAATCCTTCCACAAGAGTTTCCAAGCTCCATCTAATATTTGCCTGTGTATTTCTGCATCTATTGTATGAAATCTGTAAGAGACAGTTATGTTAGCACCTGTTTGCAAGCACAATAGTGTATCATTAACAGTGTCAGGGATTGGTTCTTGTCCATGGAATAGGTATCAAGTTAGGCCAGTCACTGGTTGGCAGTTTCCTCAGTCTCGGCTCCATCTTTGTCCCTGCACTTCTTGTAGGCAGGACAAATTCTGAGTTGAAAGTTTTGTAGGTAAGTTGATGACCTTATTCCTCCACTGGGAGTCCTAGCTGGTTACAGGAAGGTGGTGACTTCAGGCTCCATATATTGGAATTTGCTAGGGGTCCACTGCAAGGAGTCTCAGCTAGAGTCATCCTTTCAGATTCCCTGAAGCTTTCCCCATTCCAGGTCTCTGGCATGTGCTAGAGATGCTCCCACTCCAGATGATTTCCCTTCACTCTCTCAATGATTTCTCCCAGGTTTTCCCTACATCTGATACCCTTGTTCACCTTTTTATATCCTCTCCCTTCCATGTGCCTCCCTCAGTTCACCTCAGATGACTGTTTTATTTACACTTCTGAGTAATATTCAGTCATCCTACCTTGAGCCCTCCTAGTTATTCAGCTTCTTTTGTTCTATAGATTGTAGCATTAGTATCCTGTCCTTTCGGTTAATATCCACTTATAAGTGAGAACATACCATACACATCCTTTTGGGTCTGATTTACTTTACTTAGGGTCATATTTTCTAGTTCTATCCATTTGCCTGCCAAATTCATGATGTCCTTGTTTTTAATAGCTGAATAGTATTCCTTTGTGTAAATGAACCACATTTTCTTTGTTCATTCTTTAGGTGAGGGGCATCTGGGTTGTTTCTAGTTTCTGGCTATTACAAACAAAGGTGCTGTGAACATAGTAGAACAAATGTCCTTGTAGGATCATGAAGCATCTTTTGGGTATATACCCCAGAGTGGTATGCTTTCAGTCTAGAATATCATAATCATAAATATAAACCAAAACAGTCCAAATCATAAAAATTTAGGAGATATTGACAATTCTGAATGCTAACTCTGAGTAACTTTATTTCATTTATTCATTTTTCTTTCTTCAGTAACATATTTATTGACTATTTGAAGTCTATAAAAATATGAAATCAGATAGTATAGTCCTAAAACCAAAACTTGTTTTGGTTATTCTAGATATATTTAATTTCAACAAGAAAATTAATCAACTTATATATTCAAAAATTTCCCTGGGTATTTTAATTGGTGCTACACTAAGTTTACAGATTTCTCTGGAGAAAGTGAGCACCTGAAGTAAAGGTGAAATGGGAAGGAGAAAAGGAGGGCTGTTGCAATCAGGATGTAAAGTGAATAATTATTTATTTATGAAAAAAGAGTAAATGAAATGATATAGCACTTCACCATTAAGGTAATCTTTGATTTCAATCAAAAACTTCATCATTCATAGTGTATAACTGTTGTTTTCATAAGAACATTCTATAGTATTTCAGATTTTAATATTAGTTCTAATTTTACACTTTAAATTTTCTATTACTTCTTTTATAATGACAGAATTGATTTATATGCTGATTTGATCATTTAGTTTTGTTAAATGTATTTATCAATTTTAGTAACTTTCATTCTAAAATCTCTAGGACATTCTACCTAGGACAATTGTCTGAGGAAAAGGAATTGGGGGAAAGTAGGGGAATGTGTCAATATGGCCAGTGTACAAGGTATATACTTTAAAATGTGATTAGGAAACTCATTACTTTGTACAATGAATATAATCAAATAAAAATGAGAAAAGATATGGCAAAATGGAAAAGAAGAAAGGGAAAAATGGGGAAATGGGAGAGGAAAGAATCATAGGAACAATATAAGGAAGAAAAGGATGAAAGAAGCAAAGGAAGAAAAGAAGGAAGGAAGGAAGGAAGGAAGGAAGGAAGGAAGGAAGGAAGGAAGGAAGGAAGGAAGGAGAAGAAAAGAGGATAAATACTCCAGGTTCTTTCCTTCCCTTAAGAGACTTCTGACTTGATCATGCTGAATTCTGGATATCGGTATATATCTTTTCATTTGTTAATTTGTATATTTGAGAAGGAGCAAACTTCATTTTAGCATATTATTTTCTAAATATTCACTTAAAGTTTATTTGCAAGTATTTTACTTAGAGGTTTTGCATTTATATTCCCCAGAAAAATTAGTCTATATTTTATTGTGTCATTACTCAGGTGTGATATGAGTGTAATATTGACTATAATTTATGGTGTTCCTTTTTAATTTGTTTTATAAAACAGTTTCCACTCTTGGTATTACTTAATGCATTTATTGATTCTAGTAACTTTTTATCCTAAAATATCCAGAACATTCTAGCTAAGAAAATTTCCAGAGGAAAAGAAGATGAAGGATTTGGGGGAGGGAGGGAAATATGTCAATGTGACCACACAGTACATGATCTATCTTGGAGAAAAAGTTTCTAGGAAACCCATTACTATGTACAGTGAATATAAGCAAACAGAAATGAGAAAATATATGACAAAAAGTGAAAGGAAAGAAGGGAAGGATGGGGAGAAGGAAGATATGTAGGAAGGAAGGAAAGAAGGAAGGAAGGAGAAAAGCATGCACACAGACTAGAAGTTACCACTTTAATCTCATTGTATGCTTAGAACATATTTAAATTATTTGAGTTTTCAAGTTTTAATTTAGACAGATTACATGAGTTTAGGAATTTATACATTCTATATAGATGTTCCAGCTTTTGGAGGAAAAGTTTTCAAGATATTGATTCCTAATGAGACTTAAGATTTCATTGGGCTCTACAAGAGCAAATCCCTTTCAAACTGTAGCTTTATTAATTTGAGTCTTATCTTTCTTTTTGTTCTGAGTTTTGTCAGGAAACTGGTAATCTTGTTAGTTTTTTAAAAAATACCATCCTTTGCTTGATTCTATTTTTCCCTCTTGTGGTATATACTTTGTTAAATTTTTATTTTTGCTCTAATGTGTCTTGCCATCTGCTCATGTCTGTTTGAAAGCCTTGAGTTGCATCATTAGAATATTTATTGCAGATCATTTCATTCAATAATGTGAGTAATTATAGCTTCAATATTCCACATTTATTCTGAAAGTATGTTGAGTCTCCTATATTTGTGTAGTCTGAGGTTTTCTTTGTATTGATTTCTTGATTTTATTCCACTGTTATTGGATAAACAAAAGGAATTAAATGGTTGGTGAGCTCACAGCCAAACATTGGATTGAGCACAAGGCCCCCAAAAGAGGAGTTAGAGAAGGGACTAAAGAAGCTAAAAGGGTTTGCAACCCCATAAGAAGTACAACAATATCAACCAACCCGACCCTCCAGAGCTCCCAGGGACTAAGCCATCAAGCAAGGAGTTCATATGGCTCCAGCTGCATATGTAGCAGAGGATAGCCTTGCCTTGCATCAACGGGAGGAGAGGTCCTTGGTCCTATGAAGGCTCAATAAATGCCCCAGTGTAGAGTAATCGAGGGCAGAGAGGTGGGTGTGGATGGGTGGGTGGAGGAACACCCTCAGAGAAGAAGGGGAGGGAGGATAGGATAGGAAGTTTTCAGGAGGAGGGGAAAACCAGGAAACGGGATAATATTTGAAATGTAAATAAAGAAATATCCAATAAAAAAGGAATTATATCAATATTTTTATTTGTGAATGATTTTTCTGTGGCCTATAATGTGTAAATTTTAGAGAAGATTCCTTGTGTTGCTGTGAAGAATGTGCATTCTCCATTTGTTGGATGAGATAATATTAGATATTGGTTAATTCTAGTTATCTATAATAAACTTTAGCTTGTAAGTATCTTTATTGATTTTTGGTCTGCACAACCTCTTAAAATATGAATGGAAAATTGAATAACTAGTGTTAATGTGTCAGGATTTCTATATTAAAATTAAGAGATTTAGTCTGTGCATTCATATTTATATTTGTTATAACTTTATGATGGAGTATTCTCTGTTAATATGCAGTGTCCCTTTTTATTCTTTGTTACACACATTTTTCACTTGAGGTCTAGTTTATCAGATATAAAAATATTATTCAATCATTTTATGGATTCTGTTCACTTGATTGGTTGCTTTCTATCTTTTAACTCATGCTTTAAAATTTCTTTGCTATCTCAGTGCATTTCTTGGGGTTAAGAGGTAGTTGGATCCAGTTTTTAAATTCATTTAGGTAATCTGCATCTTTTAAGTTTTTATTTTATTTTATGTGTCTAACATATATGTCCTTGCACCATGTGAATGCCTAAGTGCAGAAAAGGAACTTGAATCCCATGGACAAGTATTGCAGACTGTTGTGAACCACCATGTGGGTACGAGGAATTGAATCGAGGTCCTCTGAAAAAGCAGCCAGAGCCTTTACCTGCTGCAGGAATGTATCATTCCATGCATTCTTGGACTGTGATGATAAATATTTTGTGTTTATTCTGTTATCTCTACCTTGGATTTTTTCTTACAACATTTAATATTTTATCTCTATTTTGTATTTTTTGATGTCTCCCTATGATACATGTTGAAGAGGTTATTTTCTAGACATGCCTATTTAGAGTTGTAAATGTCTCCTGTGTTTGGATATTTGTTTCTTGCTCTTGGTTTGTAAGATAATTTCATTCAACAGATTTTCTGTGACATTATATTGTATTGCTCTTTCTAGCATACTTTGTCTTCTTAGATTTAGTCTCTTGACTGTATCCCAGAGTTCCTGAGTATATATCATGTTATTTTTCACCCCTAATAAACATTATTGTTTTTGACTTCATTATTAATCCTTGAAATTCATTCCTCTGCTGGTCTTATATGCTGATGATCTTTTCTGATTTGTTCATTATTAATTGATTCTTTCATTTTCATAAGTTCGCTTTTACTACTTATCTGTGGTTCAATTTCCTGTGTTATTTATACAAATACATAATTTAACTAGTTCTACAAGCATATAGCTCTTCCTCTACAATAAATTTCTCATTTTGAGCCTTGAATTGACTTCCTTGCTTCACTCATTTGCTTATGCTTATCTGAATCCTCTATCTGGTTACTGATTCTTTAAAAAGCAAGATACAGAATTCTTTTGACATTTTGGCTTTCCAAACTTCTTGGGTTTCCACTGGAAGGAGTGACAGAGTTTGGAAGGCACTATGTTGTGCTGTTGTCTCATAGTCTTCACACTTCATTGTTGTGCTTTGCACACATGTTGGAATGAATGTGCCTTCCAGTTTTAACTTTCCCTTTTTTCGACTCTGTTTATTTTGCCTTAGTTGTCTTCTCAAGAGATTGTCTTCATTATAAATTATAAAATGTATTTTTCCCTATGTATATCTCTCATGATTTACCTCTCCTCATAAATCCCTGTGTTGTCTTGCTTTAGGAGACATTTGTGCGGTTATAGTAATGCTGCCTAGTTAGCAGTATGGGGATACTGGTTATAAAACATGGAGTTTATACATTTTAAGGGTTAATATTATCAATATTTAGTGAGTATCTATGTTAATTATAATCTACTATAAGAAGATTCTCTAATGAGCTTTCAACAATGCACTGATTGTTGTGTTTAATGATATGTTATTACATGTCATTATATTCTATGGCCATCTAACACAATAAAAGCAGTAGGGCCATGACCCATCTAGTCTTAACTTCTTGGCCTCATGAACAGTGTCAGGTATGAGTTTCATCCATTGAGTGGGTCTTAAGTCCAATAAAGCTGGTTGGTTACTCCCATAACATTTATGCTATTATTGCACTAGTGGGTATGGCTCCCAGGCACAATCACTTGTAGATACCAGGGTTTATAGATGGATGAGACTGATGTTCATTTATTTTTTCCCTAAGGTAGTGTATATAGTATCTTTTAGCACTTGAATTCTAGTTGGGGGGGGCTCGGGGGTGGAGCTTCTAGCTGGACACATCTCAGTTTTCTCTATATTCACGACACAAGTAAATGATGTTTCAGCAATAAGGCCATTTTGCTTTTGTTTTTCATTAGCACCTTCACACTTACCCTATACTGTCCTCTGTTGTGGGTTAAAAATGGGGTCTCCTTTCCAGCCCAGGGCTCAGTCAGCTGGGCAAGGTGGGATGCGGGAAGTCTGACTGCGTGGACCCCACATAGCAGCCATGGAACAGGCATTGGGCTGTGAGAAGCCAAAGCCGGGTAGGGAAGAGGCAGTCTGGGGTCCTCACAGAACTGCCAGAATTGGATCAGGGGTCCTGCCCGCACAGAGGTGGAGATTGGCAGGTTCTCAGGGTCTTGCACATCACAAACTCTGCTGTATGCCAAGGAAGTGCTGAGAACAGAGTGTGGCTCTGTCCGGGGGCCTAAGGGAAAAGGGCAGGAGGAGAGAGTTCTGGCTGGGTCCTGCTGGGAGGAGAGTCCTTGTCTTGCCTGAGTGGGCAGGTTGGGTTGGTGGAGACGGTCTGGGAATGCTGAGAGGCTTCCTGTGGGAGATTTGACGTGTGGCCTGTTAGGGTAAGACCTGCTCCATTGCTCCAGCACAGCGGATCCCATTGAGAAGAGGCATTTGTTATAGAAAGGCAGAGAGGAGAAGAGTAGAGAAGTAGAGGCTGGCCATGGCCATGTAGAGAGACCGGGGAAGGGAAGGTGGAGAGACGGGGAGCAAGAGGGCAAGAGAGGGAGGCAAAAGAGTAAGAGTAAGGAGGGGGCAAGCAGCTCCTTTTATAGTGGGCTGGGTCTATCTGGCTGTTGCCAGGTAACTGTGGGGGTGGAGTCTGGACAGCCTGTGTTACTGAAGGCCACAGAATTATGGAGCTGAGGCCTCTAGTGCCTGGGAGCATGGGGTAAATGCCCTTCCATCCCTTGCAGATTAATCTAATGGGTCTGTGGGGTTTAAACCTAGCTCGACCAGAAAACGGACTGCCTTTCACAGTCCCATACTCTGTACTTGCCTGCAACAGCCCATATGTGTTCTCTCTGAAAGTGCTAGAGCCACTCCTTATAACAAGACTTTTCAGTGCTTTGGCTGAGGTGGTTAAAGCAGTGTCGGCTGCCTCTCAGTTCTGTTCCTGGGAGTCGTTTGTTGGTGTGTGCATCAAATGCTGCTTGGCAGATGAGGAGTTAGTAGGAACAGGGTAGCCAGGAGCAGTTGCAGTCTGATTCCTCCCTCTCTGGCTAGGTTTGGCTGATTCTCTCATTCCCTCATTTGTATTCATTCATCCTCACTCAGACACAGCTTCTTATCTGCCATCTTACTAGGACATCTCTTTATTGTTAATATCTCAAAAAGCATGACGTTTTAGATTCAGAAGGATTAGAAATCTGAAGTTAGTACTTCCTAATATGTATGTAGTCTCTCTACTCTTAATCAACATTAGTAAAACAACCCAGTGAGTTCAGTGAATGCTTTGCGTATGTGCCTGGGAATGTGATCATATACAATGGGGGCTGAGCAACCTAACAGAGGCAATACCTCAGAGAAAACTGACTATCAGAAACAGTCATTAGAAATACAACTGTTCAGAACCAACAGATACTGGCTGATATTTACTCTCTGAGGAAACTAGAGATCTGGTTTTTAACAAGCATTCCTGGTGACTGGTACTAGCTAGTCGAAGCCACTGAAAGATGACACTGACCCATGGCTTCATGTTTGTGTAAGTAAAAATAAGCAGACATTTTCAATACATGGTGATATATATGACCCTTATAGGAGAACTATAGGACTTACCAGGCTCCATAATTTAGTTACAAGTGTGTGTGTGTATGTATGTGTCTGTCTGTCTGTCTGCCTATCTGTCTGTCTGTGTTGTAATGTGATAACTTTTTATGTTAACTTTTCTTTTAATTTCCTAAACATTTTTTTTTTACAGTCCAGCCGTGTTATACCCCTCCTGGTCTGTCCTCTGACTGTTGCTCATACATTACATTCTCCCCTGTCTCCAACAGGATGTCTCCATCCCCTACCCTACTCCACCCCACCAGACCTCCCCACTCCCTGAGGCCTCAAGTTTCTTGAGGGTTAGATGTGTCTTCTCTCACTGAGACCAGTTAACTTTTTCCTAAACTTTGTTCTATGTATGATGATCTGACACACAAATTTGATGGTTATTTTTTTCAAAGGAAAAATTAAATAGTCAACTATTATTACCTCAAGACATACTCAACAAGTATAGTCATTAGGAAGTACAAATAAAAGCTGATTCACATTCCGTAATCCTGTAGCCTGAATGACTATCATCTAAACAAACAAACAAACAAACAACAAACAGATATATAAATAAACAGACAGGCAGACAGATAGACAGATAAATGATGATGACAATGCCTGAAAAATAAGTCTTCCATATTGATCTTGGGAATGTAAATGAATCTTGTTTTGTGTTTTCTTTTAAGTTTAAATGTTAAGGTGACCACGCTTCTGCTGGTGGACAATATTGTACACCCTGTTTTTCTTTTGAGAATGACAGTAGAGGTGGAGTTAGTGAGCTTACACCTTTGCAGGAATTTCTTCACAGCCACTGCATGATCACCCACTCACAGCTATATCTAGAGATGTAGGTTCCTCTCAGAATCCCTCTGCTGACTCATCTTTTACAGCACCCTATTGGCAGTATCTTCTCACCAGGAATCACAGATTTTCAGTTATGCATCTTTATGCCCTTCTTAGATCCTATATTGTATGTCTACACAGTGACTTTTCTCAGCCCTTTCTCTGCTGTGTTGTCACAATCTTTTCTCTCTGTACTTCATTTTTTCCTTTGAGCTCTTGATCCTCCTGCATATACAATGTATATGCAGTTTTCTTCTTTTCAGAAATATTTTACACTATACATTTTAACTAATAATTCTATATGTTTCCTTAAGAATTCTTAAACTCATTACACTATGATTTACATGTCAACTATGAGTGCATGGGCTATATGGTCATATTTCTCCTCTAATAGGTCCCACTCCTACTACCCAGCACAAATGACAACTTTCCAAACTCTCATGAAATTTATTCTCATTGCAAATGTGTAGAGAGTTTATTCTCAGGTGAAAGTGTGCAGAATTCCAAGTGACAGTGGAAGCTTCTCATCTGATTAGAAAGATTAAGCCACATTTTAGAATGCAGTATCAGGCGAGGAAATCAGCATCTGATTTGTGAATGTTGATTACAAATATAGGATTATAAAACAAAAATTTAAATAGAGAAGTATGCCATCTCCCATTGCCGAGGGCCGGCCAGTCTGGGCCTCCCTCAACCTGCAGGGGAACAGGGTCCTAGTCAGGTCGACAAGGCATAGGCGAAGAAATAATGGCAGAGACAATATATGGAAGTGCAGAATCTGAATGCAATTCTTAAAAATTCATCAGACTTTTACAGTCATTACAAAAGAGAAAGAAAAAAATCTGGCAGCTCAGCAGTCGAAGTACCCTGAGGCCATCTAAAACACACTGGGTCTAAAAGAGCCACCTCTTCTGGAAAGGTGCTGCACCCCCAGGCCCGAGTACTCTGCCCCCCCCCCTGGAGGGGGGGATGGCTACGAAGCTCCTAAGGCTCGAAGCGAAGCTCGAAGGCTCTGTCTCAAATGCTCGAATCTCGAATCTGAATGTGTGTGCACAAAGTGAAAACCAGGCTTATATAGTATACAGAAAACAGGATGAATGACAAAAGTCATGTAGGCAAGTGACAGTCACATCAAGGTCAATAGGATCAGGCATCCAGGTGCAAAGTGGAAGAGCAGTGGCACCCTTCCCGCTGGGACTATCTTGGCAGTCCCAAGCTAATTCTCTGGGTCTATTGGAGGCAAGCACCAGAAAGTCCCATTCTAGCAGTTCCTGGGAATGCCCTTAAGTGAGGGAAGCCCTTCAATTACTCTCTGGTATGTAAAACAATTCTGTCTTCTGTGGGACTGCTCTGAGAATTCTAACTATGTTTACAGTTAGCATTAGTGCTTGACCTCTATTCCTAACTCTGAGGACACCCTGTCTGATAAAGCAGCTTCCTTGTGAGAAATTCCAAGCTAATGACAGCTTGGTAATAAATTAGGATATATTGGAACGCTGTGCTGGCCAGGGAACAATGTTTAATCTTAGTTTTAACTATTTACAAATCATTTCTTGGGACACCGTTATGCCTGAATAAAAAGGCATGTTGAGCTTTGGAAAGACTAATCTGGAACACGTCAGAGTTAGGAGATGCCAAGGACTGACTGAATACCCAGGAGGCCAACTCCCTTTGAGGCTGTACACCTCTGCCTGACACGCAGACTTCACGAGAGTAGATAAGTGGGTGTGGCACCTCATAACAATTTTTAATATTTTATATCTCTATCCATCTTTTACTATTTTCTTACTGCTTTCATAATGGTAATTACAAAACAAATATCAATCAATATATCAATGTCTTCCTCTGACATTTTATCAGGAACATTTGCTATGTTCCTGTATCATTTTCCCAATGGTTATTTAGTGATGGCTTGGTGTTTAAGGAAATGCATTCATCCTTGTTTAATTAATGACTCAGTATCATTAAAATTTGGTATTTTGTGTTGTTTATTAATGTGAACATAAAATACTATTTATTGATGTGAACATAAAACATTGTTCATTAGTGTGTATATAAAATAATATTCTCTGAGGAAGAATGAGGAGATAAGCATCTAAGCTAAGAGTGCTAAAGACTTTAAAGATTGTACCACTAAATGTATGATTTATACATGTGCATTCTATGTGGTACTCTGACGAGAACCTCTGAAGAGTGGCTCAGTGTGTACTGAACATTGCAGTCTCTATTATTTAATTAGGAGGATCAACCTAAAGGTTCCATGGGATTTGATACAGGAGAAGTTATTTATAACAATATGACATTTAATTGCAGTTATTCTGGTCTCTTTAGAGAAAAACCATGGTAATGATAGTATCATGGCCCAGCTCTGATCCAGATGATTTTAACATCCTCTGCCCCCTTCACAGTAATCTCTGCATTAAGTTCATTAATGCTATTGGCTCTTTCCTTAGGATCCTAGATCTGCTTTTGACTTCAGAAGTGTCAAAACACTTCTGCCTATCATATTGCCCAAAGACTACATGGGTATAATAATGCTTAGGCTGCTGCTGTTATAAAGTGGAAATGCTACTGAAATGAGCTTCTATGTATTTCTCTCAATCTTATTTTTCTTCTATGTGAAGCAGACTTCTTCCTGTCTAGATTCCAGGAGGAATTTATGGAGATTGGAGTGTAATCCTGAATCACTAAACAGGGAGAGTTGATTCCAGAAATAGTTTGGATGGATGACATCCATTCTCAGAACCCAATTCCAAGGGAGAATGTTGAGTTCAAACATGGTGATGATGGTGCTTTCTCATTGACAGCTCCATCTTTTATACACTAATCTCCTGTCCCATCAGGTGCCTGGTTTCTGCCAAGCACAATGCATTCAAATCCCCATGCCATTGCTTAGGCTAAGGACACAGCTTGGTTTGTGCCCATTTTCCCATGCAGGGAAATGTGCTTATTTTATTGCAAGACTTGGTTAGAAGTCAACAGTTTCATAAAGACTTTTTGAATAACCAGGGTCTAAATGTTTTATGCCTTTCCTTCAGTTTTTCTACTGATTTTTCCTCTCCACAACTCACAATCTAGGTGGTAGAACACTCTTCTGCTTCTATATCCATTTCCTCAGTCAAAAGATGTTTCATAAACATGTTTCTGATTTAAATCCACACTGTGAATGTAAACACATAGAATTTTCCTTTAAAATTACTTGCCATTGATAGCTAGAATTATGATTACTATTTTAGCATGTATTTGAAGAAAACAGACTTCTTACTGGTTCATCCTGAGTTCATTAACAAAGCTATTGCCTGAGTAGCTGAACTAACACTATAGTTTTGACATTTTTTTTTTCTATAGCCCTGAGTATTTTCAAGACATTGGCACATGCACTTCTAAAGCTGAGCATGTTGTGTGTCATATCCTTGGTGAGCACTTTCATCTCTGTTTTCACAACAGTTTCTCCTGATCAACTTATAGTCAGGTCTAAAATAATGCACGTGGCTGGATGAAAGGGTAAATAGGAGTCAGTGATGGAAACTTGCCCCGCTCATGCTTGTTTATTGGTGAAAACTGAAGAGAGCTGAGCTTCAAAGAAAGGGTGTGTGGTGCCAAAGACAGGTCTCCAACCTGCAGTGTGGTAGCTTGCTAAAGTATGCAAATGTTAACTAGCCTCATGTTCCTGCCATGTGTTCTTAACCATAATGAACCAGACCTTTGGAAGGCAGTCTTGTAGTGGGACTTGATATAGAATCTCTCCCATTCCATGAAATGGAAATATGACTCCCTATCTTGAGGTATGATAGAACCAGCACAGGCATGTATTCACAGAACTGTATCCTCAAAGTCTTTCCAGCTCCTTCAGACCTTCCATGGTAGCCTATGGGATGTGCTTTAAAATATAAAATTTTGAAAAGTTTTAGATTTATATGAAGATGTGGCCAGTAGGTCTGGAATTTACATTTGTTTTTAAGGATATTTAGAAAATTGGTGATAGTTAAGAGTGTGTACAGTTCTTCCAGAGGGCTCAAATTTGGCATCTAACATGCTTTAGGTGGTCCATAACCACCTGTAATGACAGCTTGAGAGACATCTGATGTCCTTTCTGGCCTCCATGAGCTCTGCACACATGTGACATTCAGATCCTTATACATAAATAAAAATATATCATTTTAAAATGACATTTTAGCTCCATGTATTATGTAAGAATCCAAAGTTGCAGGCACAACTAAATCAGAAGCAAGCAGTAACTATATCATAATGTAATTTAAAAGTAAAATGCAACATAAAATTTTAATGCATATACTTACAAAATAAATTGTTAAAATGATCATATCCATTAGAAATATCTCAGACAGACAGACACACACACACACATACACACACACATACATGGGGCAGGGGGAGAGTTCATATCATTTTGGAAAACCAAAGTACAGCCATTTATGTGACAAAAAATTTTAAAATACATTCATTTACTTGTGGTTGCTTTTGTTAAATGTCTATATAAAATAAGTGATTTCAGTATAGCAAGTCACTAATCATTACTGATCTTTGAGTCATTTTGTTTATTTCCACATATAAAATATTAACAAGTATATTTTTAAGGTTCCCTACTGGGTTGGCAGAGTTTATTAGACATAGTACCCTTTCTGAAAAATATGCAGCACAAACTTGCAGATGTAGAGTGTATCAGAGATGCTAATCATCAAACAAAAATACAAAGTATATTTATGAACTTTAAACTGTTTCACGAATTGTTTTTCTTCAGGGTATAACCTGTAAAGTCAAACTGAACCCAGTGGAAAATGTCTTCCTTAATCATCTGGTCCTTCAGTAATGTACTTACCATAATATCTAGCACCTAATGAATGTTATGGTCAAGGAATAGTATAAAATAAACAGGCATAGAGACAGACAGACACAGAAACAGGCATAGAGACAGACAGATATAGAGACATAGAGTCATAGAGTCATAGAGACAGACAGACAGACAGACAGACAGACAGACAGAAAGGAAGAAAGAGAGAGAGAGGAAGAGAGAGAGAGAGAGAGAGAGAGAGAGAGAGAGAGAGAGAGAGAGAGAGAGAGAGAGAGAGAGGAGGGAGGGAGGGAAGGAAGGAAGGAAGGAAGGAAGGAAGGAAGGAAGGAAGGAAGGACAGAAGGAAGGAAGGAAGGAAGGAAGGAAGGAAGGAAGGAAAGAAGGAAGGAAGGAAGGAAGGGTAGTTTCCCAGGCGAATAACTCAGTGATAATTCTAACAGCAGACTCACACAAGGAAAGCTGATGAGATGCTCAGAGAAAATGGCTCAAAGTAACTGGACAAAGTAAGACAGACCATGCATCAGTGTGCCATAACGTGATTGTGTTAGTGATAATCAGAAAAGGTCTTCAGAAATGCTGAAGGTTGAAAACCCAAGTAAAGTCGAACACCGGAGCTGGCTGTCTTCTCTGGGTGTTTGTTGTGTCTGTTTCTACAGCTACTAGAGTAGAGAGGAGAAAAAGTATAGGCTATAAAGGATTACAGTGAGACAGAAACTCTGTATGCAGCACCTCCATCAGTGAGCTGAAAGCCTCCCAGAACGTAAAGTTAACACAGTGCCTGTGTTCATTTTTCCCTTAGTGGGGTCATAGAAGAATCTCCTCTGAAAATTCTGATCACAATCACATAAACAAACATACATAGGAAATAAATCCACATACTCTATTTACCAGTTAACAAAAAATCTAACCTGGAAATTTGTTTAAAACATTTCTAAGGGAGACTAAGGAGATGTCCCAGTAAATGAAGTGTGAGGACCAGAGTTTATCCCTCAAACTCAGTTACAGATCTGCAAGGCATAACAGGCTTATCCATCTCACGTTTTGAAGGCAGAAATAGTGGATTCTTGGAGACATCTTGATAGTTAAACTCTCTAGAATTGGTATTTCCAGGTCTAGTGGAAGACCATGTCTCAGCAATTAAAGAGCCATCAAAGTTACCCAAGGTCAACTGCAAGCATCCACATGCACACAAGTGTGGAGGTACCTACATACACATGTACAGTCCACATAAATGCAGAAACACATGCTTCCACATACCATGCACATATACACATGACCAGAAAATGTTTCTAGTTTGGAATCTAGGTTCATGCAAGAAGGAAAGAGATTTCTCATACCGGACATAATGACAAGAAGTTCAGATGTGAATTTAAAATAGAAATAGGGGACAAGAAACATCCCTGAGACAAAGCAGACCCCCACAATACTGATGATGATAGAATCTCATAATCACAATGACACCATTCTCTTTGTGCTTTCTAAGAGACAGAAAATAAATAAAGAGAATGACAAGGGGTTCAAAGTATTATTCCTGCTGAGCAGATCTGAAAATGCATGATACTTACAACAGAATATAGTTGCAAATTAAGTCTGTGAGCCAGCACATTTGACAAAGTTCAAGATAGGCATTAGATATCTTAACATCTAGAGCCAAGAAATCAGAATGAAGCCCAGAAGCATAAGAAGATAAAAACTGCAAAAAAAAAAAAAAAAAAAAAAAAAAAAAAAAAAAAAAAAAAAAAAGAAAGAAAGAAAGAAAGAAAGAAAGAAAAAGAAAAGAAACAGAAATTAAGCAAATGGTGAAATGGTGAGTTGATAAATTAAGAATGAAACAAAAAGATATTAAAAATAATCAGTGAGAAGAGAAGCACAACAGCAGATATGACAAAGAATTGAAGAAGCACCAATACTTGGATTTGGGAAGTTCAAGGGGTCAGAATAAATAAGAATGACAAAACTTCATGAACTGGAACAGGTAGTAAAGCTGCATAAAAATCAAGAATGAAATGACTTACCCATGGAGAAAATAGTTTTAACGAAAGGAAAAATATTGTGATTGATGAAAGATTATTTTTATTAGAACTTATGCTCATTAAGTAATTATAATAATATAACTTTATGATCACTCATTTCTTCAAGACTATGTGAGTTTTCTAACTCATTTTCCATTCATTATGCTATTTAGTCTATATATATAAAACGTAAAACCTATTGTTACGAGCATCTGTTCTTGTAGAATTTGCATCCAACAGGACTATGTCAGCTCTGCTATACTCTTGAAGTGTGAACCAACACCAGCTACCGAGACTCTTTAAACTGAACAGCCTTCTTAGAGTCACACCAGGACACTTTATATTATTTGTGACTATTGTGAAAGGTATTGTTTCCCTAATATATTTCACAACCTGTTTATCCTTTGAATAGAGGAAGGCCAATGATTTGTTTGAGTTACTTTTATATCCAGCCACTTTGCTGAAGTTGTTTATCAGGTTTGGGATCTCTCTGGTGGAATTTTTAGGATCACTTAAGTATACTACCATATCATCTGCAAATAATGATATTTTGACTTCTTCCTTTCCAAATTGTATTCCTTTGACCTCCTTTTGTTGTCTAATTGCTCTGGCTAAGAATTAGAATACTATATTGAGCATATAGAGAGAGTGGACAGCCTTGTCTAGTCCCTGATTTTAGTGGGATTACTTCAAGTTTCTTTCCATTTAGTTTGATGTTGGCTACTTGTTTGCTGTATATTGCTTTTACTATGTTTAGGTATGGACCTTGAAATCCTGATCTTTCCAAGACTTTTATTATGAAGGGGTGTTGGATTTTGTCAAATGCTTTCTCAGCATCTAATGAAATGATCATGTGTTTTTTTTTCTTTACTTTGAGTTTGTTTATATAGTGGATTACATTGATGGATTTCTGTATATTGAACCATTCCTGCATCCTAAGATGAAGCCTACTTCATCATGATGGATGATCATTTTGATGTTTTCTTGGATTCACTGAACAGACTTTTTATCTCATGGAGATCAACACTCTGCTAGCCTTTATGTTCACAGAGATCCTTGCAATGTATGTTTAATTATAACACTAACAATTATAATAGATACACTGTGTTTAGGGAATATGTGCATTCATGAATAACACAAATCAGTAACACTCATATAGACTAAAACATATAATCATGAAAAATTATACACTTCCTAAAATGATTCAAAATGCCCACCCGCAAAAGAAGGCATTTACAGCCATATCTCTTCTCTTCCACAAAATCATCCCACAATTCTGAAACTGATAAAACAAAAAAAAATGTGCTTCAAGATTTGACATAGACAAAAACATGCTGAATACTTTAATAGCACAGAAAATAAATCCAAGAATTAACAACAGATAATACATGAACTTTAAAAACTTCTGAGTAAAAGAAATTATCAAGTCAACACATAGTCTATAGAATGAGAGAAAATATGTGGGAGCTATACTTCAGTCAGGAAATTAATAACTAGACTACATTAAGAAGTCCAAAAATTAAATACAAAGAGAGATAATAAGAGAATATTAATATGTCATACAGATAATTTTTTTTTAAATAAACCTGATGTGATAGTGCACACCTGTAATCCCAGCACTAGAGAGGCTGGGACAGGACTATCATAGACTAGAGGCTGAACTAGGCTATTTATTGAGTTCAGCCCTACATAGTGAACCTCAGGATTAAAAAAAACAAAAAGAAAAACAAAACAAAACTGGAATCAGTTTTTGGCTTGGCAAATGTGATGATGGTATATTCAGAAAATCCTATTTGAATTAGCCAGTTTAATACTTGTTTCATGACAGGAATTAATTTACAATTATAAAGCTCATATTCTCAATCTGTGATTACAGTATATCAACAACTATGACAAAAGAAGCTCTGTATTTAAGATCAGCCTGTGTTTAAGACTACATGATGATTTACAGATCCACAACTAGTATAAAATAAGACTAAACTCCAATAAACAAACAAGCAAACAAACAAGTGGAATTTTTCTTACAGGAAATCCCCTTACTTTGGACCTTACTTTAAGGCAAAGGACCTCTACCTTTCTCTCTACATCAAAATACGACTGTTCTACATACTTTGACTTATACAATGGTCTTCATATTATCTGGAGAGGGAAAAAATATTACTGTGAATGAATGGTCTCTTATTATTGTCTCTTTCCTACTGTACTTTGGCTGTGTCTTTTAAATTCAAAGTCTAAGGATTTGTCATGTTTGCTATCTGGACTTTCTTAAGACACTAGATACTTCAGAATAACCTTAAGACAGAGATCAATCACCTGTTAGGAGACAGGCTATAAAAAGGAGCACAGTGAGGCCTGCCATCCTCTCCACTGTGTCGAGAAGTCCTTCCTAGCCCAGCAATGGTGAGTGTGCAATGCCTAGGGTACCTGCAAATTCATTCTGAGCAAAGGCTCCAACTTGTTTTTTAAAAACCTCAGCACCCATTTCAGTCTCTCATAAATATTTAATGTATTTTGAATAAATTATATCATTTGTAATAATTCATCATCTAGAAATGATGTCAAAATCCAAGTTAAAAACTAAATTGCATTCTCTCTGGGACAGCAATGACAATGTTAATGAAATTGCTATTGTAATCCAATATGCTTTATATAAAAAGAGTTCGAAGAACTGACTTCATGAGCTACGTCTATCACTTTCAGCTATAGTTGCCGTTACTTAGTGGTGGCTTTTCACTGTTGACTAAATGCCTTTAGGTTGAGTTCTGAGTCCAGGAAAAGACAGATATCTCAAACCAGAAGCAGAACTTAGCAAACTCTCCCTGGTATCAACAGCTGACTCTCGTGCTCGCTCTGCTTGCCCATTGTTGGTCTGGGTGCTGCTTTCCCATTTCTGTCTCTTTAGCTTAAGATTTGCTTCACTGCTTACATCCTGCCAGGGCTCATATTTCCACTACTGAAGACAACAGCCTACTTTCTTTGAAAGCAACAGTGGAGAGGAATTGTCCACCACCACCCAAGTTATAAATAAACTCATTTTTGATCAAGAAAGTCAAAAGCAGTTTACTCTTATTCTTCTATTCCACCTATAAGAAAATCGGTGTGAAGAGAATGTTTTCAAGCTCGGACTACCATGAAACATTTTCCCCTGGCATAATTCATAGTGATCACATCTATGAAAGAGATATAGTTTCTGATTAGACACCAAGTAAGTTTATGATAGATCAAAATGGACTGAAAAATTCTGGGACACTAAAGTTTCCCAATACTCATGTAAAAATCATAAAATATTCTAATAGTTACATATTTTCAATTTTGCATTAATTCTCTAATATATTTCCTATAAAATGTCTCATGGGAGAGCAAATTTTGATTAATTTTTTTTTTTCATTTTTAAGTACCTTCTCTCGACTTGAAACTTTTGAAAATTTACTTTGACATATGATTTTAATTTGTTCCAGGGAAGTTGTCAGGCAGCAAAGCTGAGCAGCATGAGCATCCTTTCTGGACAGTTACTAGCATATACATGCCAGTAACTCAACTCAAGGAATTATATACTGTTACTTACTTTGTACCTGTGCCTGTTTTAAGGGATAGGAAAAGCCTGAAGACAAGCAAGCAATCAGTGGGTGAGAACATCTCCTGGTTGAGGTCTGTTGAGGAGTGACCACAGGGTCTTATTCATTTTAGCCACATTCTACTGAGTGCAATCCAACCTCATGAAGATGACATCTTAGCCAGAAGATACAAAGAAATGTGTATCTATGTATAAGAAATATGTCCAAAAGATGGGCAGATCTAACAATCTTCTACCCACTGTTCCAGATCAGAATGCATTATCTTTTTTCATCTCAGGGGCATTATATTTAAAATATTACTTTCTCACTTTCAGGTCTTTTGTAGTATTTGTTACAGGGAACCTTACTTCTAGCCTCCTAGTCAGAGACAAATATAGGTATTATACAAATAGAAATATAGATGGAATTACCAGGCATTAGTTTCAAAATGTTAATTCACAATCTCAACTTTGTTGTCTACTCTAAAACCAACCTATTGAATGTAAGTTAATTATATGATAGTTCATGACCTAGAACATCTCTCCCCTCCTTTTTCATCCTCTCTCTCTCTCTCTCTCTCTCTCTCTCTCTCTCTCTCCCTCCATGTTCTCTCTGGTGTGTGTGTGTGTGTGTGTGTGTGTGTGTGTGTGTGTGTGTGTGTTGGTTATTTCTCAAAGTGAAGGGAGGAAGGAAATTAAATAGATTGATGCTATTAAATTCAACGTAATTAGCAAAGTGTCATAATATATGTTCATCTAATGAAATGCATTCTTTCTGAGAAACAGCCTTTTCACTTTGATTATTCTGTGACTGTACCATTCACTATTTGCACCTATTTCAATAGCACTGATTTAGACTGGATATGAATTTTTTAAGTTCCTCATGAATTTTCTGTATCCCAAAAGGGTAGTATTTTTCCAGTATCAGAGGAATTCACAATAGTTCTATGTAAAATACATTCAATTTCTTCAAGTCTTTGAAACGATAAAAAATATATTCTTAGTGAAATCTAAAGTAAACAGGAAGTCAACATAGATTGTTTATCTGATATGGTTTAAATGTCATTTAATTTGTTCATTCTCTTTGTGCCCTATAAAAAAGATCTTAAAGTAACTGCACATATACAGCAAGAACTTATGTAATTGTATTATAGCATTTGAAGTTGTATTCTGAGTATAAGTGTTGAAAAACTATCGTTGCTATCAAAAGTAATATAGCTTCAAAATCTCAAGGAAACAGCAAAACGTTCTGTTGTTAAAATTATTAAATCTAACCCTGTTTGATCATTTTTCTTGCATGGTCACACAGCATTTCTTAAGGTTACAGAAGACTCAACCAAAGCAATGTAACAGAAACAATGCACATGACTAATAAATGATGATTCACAATCAAGTAATTAAGATCAAATGCCTAACAAGGATCAAGCAATGTAAAACATGACTAGAGAACAAAGAAAATCTCAATTATGTTCAGTGAATACAAACCTAACACATTATGTTCTATGTAAAAAGATATTTAAATTAGAATACAACAAACTAAAATTAATTCTTGTATCTTAAAAATCAGTAAATAATGTTCTCAAGTCATTGGTCAAAGAAGAATGATCACAAAAGAAATCAGAAAGTATTTGACTTATGAAAGTGTTAGTGTGGACTTAATTTAGGAACACATGAAAATTCCTAAATCAAATTATCCTAGTGAGAAAATAATAAAAATGTACTAAACTGGTTGAAAGTGATGGTAAATAAAGGGCAAATTGTTAAGCAATAAAGTTCAAGGAAAGAATGAAATAATAAAAAAAAATCTGATTACAAAGAAAAAGGTAGCTTGTATTTTAGGATTTGGTTTATAAAACTTGGTGCACCAAAAATAAAAATAAAAAAATGAATGAGGGAGGGAGTTAGACAGCAGGGGGATATTCTATATGTCACAGGAAGCAAGCAAAGCCTCTGTGCCATCAGGATTAGCAGACAACGTGACCTGACAATGTTTGCAGGTTGTAGTTCAAAATTGAAAAACCAGAGGAAAGCCAGCAGATTGCCTGCCAACAGGTGGTAGAAGTGGGATTTGGGGAAGTGCAAGTGACACTGGTATTCATAGGATATAGTACCAAAGACCAGAAATCAGCAGAGAAAATGCCCGCAATTTACTGATGAGCCTCTCAAGTGTTCATCAGAGTACTGGATAGTCTCTGTGTGTGAGAAGATAGAAGCATGCATTCATGACTAAACATGTCTGGTGCCCACAGAGACAGGAGTAAAACCTGTTCTTACAAGCTATGCTGGATAACCTCAAGATCTGTGGGGCAATGGCAGTACATAATGAAAGAGCTTGTCTTAGTGGTGTAACATTTTCATCCTACAACTACTGGTACTTTTCTTTAGAATGGGAATTGTCTCC
>NW_022196897.1:109393886-109402795 GCF_008632895.1 Mastomys coucha
TGGTCACTCACAAGAATAAAACTTTTCCAACTAGCTCCATGGCCACACAAAGTTCGTCACCAAATACTGTCATTATCCAAGGTAGAATTCACTCACTGCCACTGCAAAGCTTCTGTTATATAGAGACAATGATGTAAGTCCTTCAATAATAGTGATTCAACCCCACCCCAGGACTGATAGATGTTAAACTCAGCTAATACAGTCAGTGCAGAAGTCACTAGCTTGCAAGTCCTGGTGTTCAGCACAGAATATAAACATATATGGATATGATCGAATTTCTACTTAAGAGAATTCCAGATATAATAGTTTCACTGATGAGTTCTACCACACAATTCAAAAAGAATTATAAGTAATTCTAAAGAAATTAGTAAGAAGAAGAGGCAGAAAGATTGTAATATCTGGAGCTGTCAAATAACAAAGAAAAGTGTTTTCTATACACAAGAGGACAGTCGTACATAAGAAATTACAGCAGTTCTGACAGCATGCCCAAGACCTGAGCACGCTCAAGTTAGAAACAATGCCTTCTTCATGGAGAAGAAGGTTAGAACGTTCAAAAGAAGTCCCTCTCTAGCTAAAGAGATATTGGTAATTGAAAACTGCAAAGAGAGGAGAGAGAGAGAGAGAGAGAGAGACAGAGACAGAGACAGAGACAGAGACAGAGACAGAGACAGACAGACACAGACACAGACACAGAGACAGAGACAGAGTCATACAGACAGAGAGAGACAGAGAGAAAGAGAGAGAGGAGAAGAGGAGGGAGGGGAGAGCCAGTGGGGAGGAGGGGGAGGGAGAGGGAGGAAGAGAGAGAGAGAGATACTTCTTTAAGGCTATAGCTTCTTGTCAATGGACCATGCTCCATTATATTATATTAAATAGTACATACTGAAGTGGTAAGTTTAAAAATGAAACAAACAAAACAGCAAGTCTGGTGGGTGTAAAAGAGGGGTCTGTCTTGGAGGAGTTAGAGGAGGAGAGGGAATATGATCAAAATACATCATATGAAAGCCTAGTAAACAAGTAATAAGGAAAGAAAATTTAAAACACCCTCAAGTTAATGAAAAAAGGAAAAATAATATTGAGACAGTATTACAAATAGAGGAGCCTAGAGGCATAGGAATACTGTCTGAAACCTTGAATGGAATTCTGAAAACAAAAAATAATGTTAAGAAGAGATTTAATACATCCTAGTGTAGAATGGACTCTGGTTAATAATAATCTACTGGCATGGATTATTAATTGTAATGTGTCATCATACTATCAGAGGTTACTGATGGGGTAACTATTGTAAGGTAAGCAAGGACCTCTTGTCTGCCTTCACAGTAAGTCTGCTGAGGATCTCATCACTTCAAGAGACAGAAAGTAGGTGAGTCCTAATTTGAGTCTCTAGGAGGTTCTACATTCATAAACTCATTATCCTCCCAACCTCATCTATTAGTGGTATCATATTGTACATAAGGGATTCAATAAATAAGGTATGAGAATAAACAATGCCTACATGAAGTTTATGGTACCCTTAATTAAATCCTGGAACACAAAAACATGTTGGCAAATAAGCTGAAAAGAGATCCATATAAAACATGTTTTACATATTCTACAAATAAAAGTTTCTTACTTGTGAAAAACTTTTCATGGCTATGTAAGTAGCTAACAATTTGAAAAGGAAGACAAGGTCTGGAAAGGTATATTCGAATTAGTTTTTGAAGTTTCCATTTCTTTATTATTAGTTATTAATGATAAGCTAGCATGACCTTTTATTCTAGCTTAAAAGCAAATAGGAGTAGCAGGGTTAGAAAGAACATATATGTGATTGCTTGTATTTATCATTTACATACTTTTGTGTTCATTGTGTATAGGAAACAGCTGAACAAATCTAAAATAATGTTATTACAGTGAAGTTATTTCATACTTAGTTACAATCACCAAACTTTTCAGCTTACATTGGGAAGTGTCTTTCAGTTTTCTTAAGAAGAGTAGAGCAGAGACTGAAGGAAAAGCCATCCAGAGACTGCCCCACCTGGGGATTCATCCCATACACAATCATCAAATCCAGACACTATTGCTGATGCCAAGAAGTACTTGCTAACAGGAGCCTGATATAGCTTTCTCCTGAGAGGCTTTGCCAGACCCTGACCAATACAGATGTGGATGCTCACAGCCAAGCATTGGACTGAGTACAGGGGTCCCAATGGAGGAATTAGAGAAAGGACTGAAGGAGCTGAATGGGTTTGCAACCACAAAGGAAGAACAACATTATCAACTTACCAGACACCCCCCCCCCCAGAGCAACCATGGACAAAACCACCAACCAAAGTACACATGGAGGAACCCATGGCTCCTGCAGCATATGTAGCAGAGGATGGCCTTTTCTGGCATCACTGGGAGGAGAGGCCCTTGGTTCTGTGAAGAATCAATGGCCCCAGCATAGGGGAATGTTAGGGTGGTGAAGTGGGAGTGTGTGGGTAGTGGGGGAGCATCCTCATAGAAGCAGGGGTTGGGGGATGGGATAGGGAGTTTGTAGGAGGAGAAACCAGGAAGGGGGATAACATTTGAAACGTAAATAAATAAAACAACCAATAAAAAATTACCTGAAAAAAAGAATAGTTGCATACACACACACACACACACACACACACACACACACACACACACACACACACATCCCTTTCTTCATATCCCTCTTGTACTCAACACAGTGCTTTTTTATTTTTGTATGAATAAAGCAAATTTTGTTTTGATATTTGCCTTGCAAAATTCCCAGGAACCACAGCATATTAACACTGACAATTAGTCAGGTGTGGAAGCATACTTCAATAATTCTAGAGCTTGTCGAGTTTACCCAGAAGATGGGAAATTAAATGGCATTTTATATAGATTTTGAGAGCAGCCTTGAGGAGGTGGGTGTAAAGGAGCAGAGGCAGAGAGACCTGGGAGTGGGAGACAAGAGAGAATTTCACATGTCGGATATTCATGTCAAACATCTTTTAACCAAGCTGAAGCAGTGAGGTCCACCACATCAGGATTATCTTCTTTCCCTATCCCCAAATTTCTTACACTCATAGATGGCCACCTAGAGCTGGTCCCTTTGCAGGAGACCTTCCACAGCTTAGTTAACCAAAAAGCATCACCACCTCATGACCTGAGTTCCCTGTCTCACTCTTACTTAAGAGAGGTCGCCTGTCATAGCAGTAAGTGGATGCTGTGGACCTTGCTATAGGTCCCCACAGGCTCAGCTTAAGTGCCTGGTCTCCAGCTGAGAGTGATATTCTGGAAGACTGATGACTTTGGCTGGAGTAAAGCCCTTGGCATTTATTATTCTGGCTACTTTCTATTTTGCTCTTGACTTCCTGCTCCTCTCTATACAATGAACTGCTCACCTCTGCCACATGCATCCCTAGCATGATGTTTTGACCAGTCACATAATCTCGTGGCTCTAAGGAACCATGGTCTGAACCCTCTGCAATTATGATTTAAAAACACATAACAAGAACATAACAAAACAAAACAAAATAATCTTGTTTAAACCATCTTCTGTCAAATATTTCCTCACAGTAATGAGAAAAGTAACAAACATAGCAGGTAGGGACTCATTTTCTTATTTCTTAGATGTCAACAAAATTACCAGTTGCTGTGCTTAGAACTAACACTACTGCTACACTCTAGTATACCTTCTTTCTCTCCCTTTCCTCTCTCTATACTGTCTACTTTTCTATCTTTTGCTATACCCCGGTTTGCTTGAGATACATTGCACAGAGCACTCATTTTGGCTCTCAAAATGGCTCCTGTTCTTAACAGTCTGACCAAGACTGTTAAGAGGTTTAACTGATTTAAGACTGTTTAAATGAAAACAAAGACTTTAGGTATTCAAAGCATTTCTCTACCTCTATGTTTGAGGTAGTTCTCTTCAGAATCAGCCTTACCTAGGAACTATGTTTTGTATGGAATCCTTAGTGAACTGGGAACTGTGACAAAGACTGTGTGGGACAAAAGTGTAGGTAAGCATGACAAGGTAGATGGAATAATAATGGAACAACAGAGGGACATGGGTGGTCTCTCTCTAGGCTCAGATGGCTTCCAAAATACGTATACATACTTAGAGAAAGATAAAATCAACAAACAAACACAATGGAAGCAATTGATGAAGTTTGAAATTGATCTGCTAAACAGTCTTTTGAAACTGTCAACTAAATAGTTTATCTATCCTCATGGTCAACCTGCACACATGTTTCACACTCTACAGTATCTCACAAATCCTCCAGTAATTAACCACTAATTATAACACCAGTGAGTGGCTACACTGAGGCAACAGTATAATTATGGAGCAAAAAAGCTCTGAGCAATTACAAGGCTGAGCATACTGGTTGATTACAATAAATCCCCTGTTCATTGTTGATTTTGTCACCTGCTTAATGTATCTAATCTCCTGACATGTGTGATAAACCATTCACAATGTATGAAGCAGTGCCTTTAGAGAGAAAACCTGACTTAAATTAAAGGGAAGTTCATATATGCAATTTACCCCTGCATCAGATGATGGATTGACATCTTTTTAAGCAGCCAACATATAGCTTCAGCTAACTGCTCTAGTGAACTTTATCCTCCAAGGCCTTGCAGTACAGGGGAGACCATCATGCATGCACCGCAAGGCAAAAGAGCATCAGTAGAGATGGGTATAGAATATATTAGAAGCCTAAGTGGAATCAGTGGCTTTACCAACACCAGAGAAAGTTTCAGAAAGTCCTTATAGAGGAGGTAAATTGTGTATCGTCTCAAATGATGAAAACATTTCCGTGTGTACAGGGGAAAACAAAATGTATAGAATAAAATACCTATTATAAAGGATATTGTTAAATCGGCAGGCAAAATTCTTATACAATTTTTACAACCCTGAAAAATAATATTTTAGCTACCTGTAAACAGAAGCTGTGCTCTCAGCTGCTGTGAATGGAAGTGGGCAACAGCGGTGAGGAAATCACTTTGAATGCTGATTTTCAAATGGTTTTATACTCTATTTCCTCAAGCAACCTCTCTTGTGTTTCTGAAATAATCTTACCTAAGAGCTTCCCTTGGCAAATCCTGTAATTGACTTTTATCCTTGAAGCAACAAAGAAGTCTTGAATCAACATGAAATAAAATGTTAACTGAACGTAGATGAATGTAGGAAAGTTCTTTAACATTTTCACATTGATTCTATGAAGGCATGGTTCCTAGCACCCTACCTCCCCAGCCTGGGTTTAAGCAGAAGAAAGCGCCCCAGGTATGCCACTCTAATTATTTTCCAAGAGAAATTGTATTTCCAAACATTGGATTGACATTTTTGGTTTATAGTGTATGGATTTCTCAGCTTTTTTTTTTTTCAGATCCTGTAGGTCAAAGTGAAAATTCAGCTATTTCACTGATTCAAAATGCAATAATTAATACTTATGTTGAATAGCTAAAATTGGGATGTGGTTATTTCTTCAAAGAAATAGAAATTAGAAATTGAACATATTATATAGCTCAGAGGTATGGGCATATTTATTTGCCCATATGGAAAAACTTTCCCTTTTTGGAAGAAAAAATATTGAGCATATAAGAATTGACAATAAAAAAAAAAAAAAAAGAATTGACAATAAAATTCCTATGAGATGCTGTGACAACATTTATACTTTGTGCTTTCTATTTAGTGACATTTAATAAAAGTTGTGTCTACTAACTTCAAATTTGAAACATTGACTTAACATCTTTGATAGTTAGATTTTTGTCAACTTGACACAAGATAGAGAATCATCTAGAAAGAAGGAATCTCATAGTGAAAATGTCCCCAACAGATGGACCTGTAGGCAGCCCTCTGGGGCATTTCTTGATTAATTATTGGTATGAGAAGTCCCAGCATACTGTAGTCAGTGCTACCCTGGGGCAGCTGGTCCTGGTGGTATAAGAAAGCAGGCAGAGAAAGTCATGGTAAGTAAACTAATAGGCAACAGTCATCCATGGTCATTGTTTTAATTTCTACCTCCAGTTCCCTCCTTGAATTTCTACCCTGATGTCCCTTGTCCCCTCCTGTTCTTTTGTTCATGATATTTTTTTATCATAACAATGGAAACTAAACTAAGACAGCAATTTGCATCATGTTCATGAGCTAGTATTGTGATAGAACTGATTATGTTGGTGGGGATAGGACTGGTTAGGGACTTTGGAACTTTGGACTGAAAAGCCATTGCATACTAAGAGCTTAATTAGCTCTTGTGGGAACCTAGAAATAGGGAAGCTGAAAGAGATGCTGATGGCCAGTCTAGGCCCATGAAGACTCAGAGGGAAACAGACTCTTGTGGGACCATTTATATGATAGTTTGAGTTAAGAATCTGTAGTTCTGGTCTTCAATGCTGAAAAATCAGCTGTGATGAACAAGAGGCCAGGACCAGTAAAGTGAAACCTTTGCTTTACTAGGGCAATTGATGCTGATTTTCTGAGGCTGAGAAAATAGCTATGATTAAGAAGAAACCAGCATCACTGAGGTTAAATCTTCTGGGAAGTATTTTCTTGGGGTCAGCCCACAAAAGCTGTGGGCCGGAGAAGGCCAAGGCTGTGTCTCACAGTGGCAGCTGAGCATGGTGAACATGTCTTTCCATGTGGTACAGGGTTGAAGTCATGAAATAATAAACGGTCCATTAGCCACAAGGTAGAGTCCTATGAGATGCCACTTTAGAACTAGACATCATCACACTGGTTTTTATGTAAGCCTATGGAGAACTCTCTTGATTGATGGTTGATGTGAAAGGGTCCATCCCACTGTGAGCTACATCTTCCATAAGTCAGTGGTCCTAGGATGTATCAAAAAGCAATATGAGCAATTCAAGATGGGGGGAGTCTTAGGCATCTTTCTTCTGAGACTTCTGACTCAGTTCCCACATCTCATCAGTTTTTGTTCCTTGAGCTCCCCGTGACTATCCTTCATGACAGACTACACCTTCAAGATAAAATGATCATGAAAACAACTAACAAAAAATGCTGTAGAAAAATGAACCCATTTACACATTGCTGGTGCAGATGCAAACTGGTTCATCCACTATACAAATTAGTTTTCTGTAAAAGCAAAGTGTAGACCTACCATGATCATTGCCCAGTATTCAGCCAGAAGACTATACGTCACGTAACTGATAGATGATTGCATCCATGTGTATCCCTACACTCTTTATAATAGCTGATCTATGAACCAACCAAGATGTCCAATAAGAGAAGAAGGGATAAAGAAAAAATGGTACATATTGGTAGTGGAAAGTTTTCCAGGAATAAAGAATGAAAATATGTCATTTTTAGGGATGTGGATGTAACTGGGGATAATAACAGCAACTTATGTCAGCTTTAGAAAAATAAATCCTATACGTTTTCCCTCATTTGTGAGCCACAACATTCTAAAGGTATAAAATTAGATGCATATGATTACATGAAAGCAGATGCAGAACTACCTAGGAAACAAGGGAGACTAATGGGAGATGGAAGCTCACAGGGGATCCTTGTCACAGGTGGGTTTTGTGGAGCTTCATAGCTGTAGTTCCCTTCAGTTAACCTTGGACCTACTACATACTCTAGTACTTACTACTCCCACAATGCCATGTGCAATTATGGCAGACACATAGAGCTGTCTGGGAGTTGTACAACAAAGTCATTAAGATTACAGGAAGGGTCCAGTGGCCTGCTTACTCCCTTTTTCTATAAAGGAACATCAAAGCCAGCAAGCTTGACTTTGAGTGTCCCTACAGGTGTTTTGATGAAAATGATGGCTGCTATGCTTAGAGGACATCACTCTACAAAACTCCTTGATCTCTTTTTAAATTTCTATGATAATTAACAGATGGCTAGCTGTGGCTTCCCTAAGAACATCCTAGAAAATCCTACTTCTAGCAAAGCCAGTCTCCTCTATTTGTTGATTTTATATTCTGTCCCAACTCTTCTTTCATCATTTCATGTCTTTTCCTTTCTCAAGTGTAAAAGGATTTTTAATTTGGTAAATCACTGTTCACTTCCATTATCTTACCTCTACACACAGATGATTTGTAGTTGCCTTGTTGTTATGAGTTCAAGAAATGAAAGCCATTCTTGCCAATATCCTACAGTGTCAAAATAAAGAGCATTGATTTCTAAGACTGGAGCAGCCAGCCGGGAGGCACAGGCCCCACGAGTCACAGGGGAGTTGCAGGGCGGCAGGGGCAGGATCCTCTCAGTTTCCAAGTGACAGAGGTGGATCAGCAACCTTCTCTACCCCTTCCCTGCAAGTGGAGAGCCTACCTCCAGGGAGCTCCTTAACCCAGAGACTCGGGTGAGAGCCGCCATTTTCTCTCCTGTGAGTTTCTAAGACCTGAGCAGCCAGCCAGGAGGCACAGACCCCATGAGTCTCGGGACTTGCAGGGTGGCAGGGACAGGACAAGCTCTAGTCAGAGACACTAAGAACATCTAACACCAAAAATCAAGAGATGGTGAAAGGCAAACGCAAGAATCCTACCAACAGAAACCGAGACTACTTGGCTTCATCAGAACCTAGTACTCCCACTGCAGCAAGTCCTGGATATCCCAAAACACTGGAAAAGCAAGAATTGGATCTAAAATCATATCTCACAATGCTGATAGAGGAACTTAAGAAGGACATGAATAATTCCCTTAAAGAAATACAGGAGAATACAGGTAAGGAGGTACAAACCCTTAAAGAGGAAACAAAAAAATCCCATAAAGAATTACAGGAGATTGCAAGTAAACAAGTAGAAGCACTTAAAGAGCAAAATCAAAAATCCCTTAAGGAATTGCAGGAAAACACAAACAGGTGAAGGAATTGAGTAAAACCATCGAGGACCTAAAGATGGAAGTCAAAACAATAAAGAAATCACAAAAAGAGACAACTCTGGAATTAGAAATCTTTGGAAAGAAGTCAGGAAAC
>NW_022196897.1:109403021-109403313 GCF_008632895.1 Mastomys coucha
ATGCAAAAAGCAAAAAGACCCTAACCCAAAACATCCAGGAAATTCAGGACACAATGAGAAGACCAAATGTAAGGATAATAGGTATAGAAGAGAGTGAAAACCTCCAACTTAAAGGGCCAGGAAATATCTTCAACAAAATTATAGAAGAAAACTTCCCTAACCTAAAGAAAGAGATGCCTGTGATTATACAAGAAGCCTATAGAACCCCAAATCAACTGAACCACAAAAGAAATTCTTCCCACCACATAATAGTCAAAGCACCAAATGCACAAAACAAAGAAGGAATACTAAA
>NW_022196897.1:109405743-109407174 GCF_008632895.1 Mastomys coucha
CTCTGGGAGAATCACAATCGCAGACCTTAAGCTGTACTACAGAGCAATTGTGATAAAAACTGCATGGTATCGATACAGTGACAGGCAGGTAGATCAGTGGAACCGAATTGAAGACCCAGAAATGAACCCACACATCTATGGACACTTAATCTTTGACAAAGGAGCTAAAACCATCCAGTGGAAAAAAGACAGCATTTTCAACAGATGGTGCTGGCCCAACTGGCAGTTAACATGTAGAAAAATACAAATTGATCCATTCCTTTCTCCTTGTACAAAGCTCAAGTCCAAGTGGATCAGGGACGTCCACATCAAAGCAGATACATTGAAACTAATAGAAGAGAAAGTGGGGAAGAACCTCAAGCAAATAGGCACGGGGAAATTTTTCTGAAGAGAACACCAAAAGCTTCTGCTCTAAGATCAAGAATTGACAAACGGGACCTCATAAAGTTGCAAAGCTTCTGTAAGGCAAAAGACACTGTCAATAGGACAAAATGGCAACCAACAATTTGGGAAAAGATCTTTACTAACCCTATATCTGATAGAGGGCTAATATCCAATGTATACAAAGAACCCAAGAAGTTAGATTCCAGAGAACCAAATAACCCTATTAAAAATGGGGTACAGAGCTAAACAAAGAATTCTCAATTGATGAACACCAAATGGCTGAGAAGCAACTAAAGAAATGTTCAACATCCTTAGTCATCAGGGAAATGCAAATCAAAACAACCCTGAGATTCCACCTCACACCAGTCAGAATGGCTAGGATCAAAACTCAGGTGACAGCAGATGCTGGAGAGGTTGTGGAGAAAGAGGAACATTACTTCTTTGGTGGTGGGATTGCAAACTGGTACAACCACTCTGGAAATCAGTTTGTCGGTTCCTCCAGAAATTGGACATTGTTCTACTGGAGGACCCAGCTATACCCCTCCTCGGCATATACCCAAAAGATACTGCAACATGTAATAAGGACACATGCTCCACCATGTTCATAGCAGCCTTATTTATAATAGCCAGAACCTGGAAACAACCCAGATGTCCCTCAACAGAGGAGTGGATACAGAAATTGTGGTACATCTAAGTGGAGTACTACTCAGCTATTAAAAACAATGAATTTATGAAATTCTTAGGTAAATTGATGGATCTGGAGAATATCATCCTGAGTGAGGTAACCCAATCACAAAAGAACAAACACGTTATGCACTCTCTGATAAGTGGTTATTAGCCCAGAAGTTTGGAATACAGGAAGAACAACCCACAAACCACAAGGAACTCAAGAAGAAGGAAGACCAAATATCCACGGAAGGATTTGCAGAGATTAACTTTGGAGCAGAGACTGAAGGAAGGGCAAGCCAGCCTAAATATGGCTATCTCCTGAGATGCTCTGACAGTACCTGACTAATACAGATGTAGAGGCTCACAGCCATCCATTGA
>NW_022196897.1:109407380-109426849 GCF_008632895.1 Mastomys coucha
GGAAACTGGGAAAGGAGAAATTTACATGTAAATAAAGAAAATATCTAATAAAAAAATTAAAAAAAAAATAAAGAGCATTAAGTTGTTCCCCAGTTCATCTTGTTTAATACAATAGAACCCACAGGATCAGGACAATGATGCTTACAGAGTGATCCCTTTTGCTATGGGAGTCTTAATTTAAATACTAAAATTTATCTAAAGACTGAAAGAAACAGCTTACAGATTGAACCAGAATGACTCCAATGCAATACCTCCCATCCAAATTGGTTTTCTTTTTAAAGCTAAAACCAAAACAAAGCAAACCAAAACAAAACATAATTTCCTTTTCATAACTCTGTAAAGCTCTATCCTTTAGAATATCACATTCACTAGAGATGCCAAAATATAATAGTGTGATAATATCCTTGTTTCATTTCCTGTCGCTGTAATAAAATACCCTGACAAAAAGCAACTCAGGGGAAGAAAAGAATTTATTTTAATTATCAACTCCAGATTTTAGTCCACCATGAAACAAGGTCTTGAGAGGATTTGGAAGGATGAATGATCTAGGTGAACAGAATAATTCGTAAGTGTGTTTGATGTCTTCAAGAGGAAAGGTGATTTCTGCATGACTAGAAGACTGAGCTTGGAAAGACAGACTGGAAGTGAGAGCAGAGGAAACGTGTGGAAACAATAGGATATCAGCATTTCATTCAGTGAAGTGGAGAGCCACTTGCATTTTTGAACAAAGGTTACACAACTGGTATTTTTTTTTTAAAAAAAAAATACTTCACAGGTAGCTTTTGTGTGAAAGACTATGAAATAAAATAGAAAGGCTGAAGAGTATATGTGATAAAGATATTGCTATACAAGTATGAGGACCTTGGTTTTATTCCCAGAACAACAGGAAAGCTGGGTTTAATTGCATGCTTATAATCTCAGTTCTGGGGAGGGGGGAGCTCTCTGGCCAGCCAGTCTAACCTACTTATGGTGAATTTCAAGACTATGAAAGACACTGTTCAAAAACTGTCTAAACAGCTCTCTACTTTGTACCTCCTATCCTCCTACCTCTCTCTCTCTCTTAACCTAGGCTTCCTATAGTTGGCAGACTCCTGCTGTTCTAGCATAGAGTCTCCAAGGGGAAAAGCAAGCCATACAAAACAAGTTTATGATTTATGATATTTTGGCATTATTAGGCTAGCCAAAACAAACCATGTGATTTAGAACATTCGACTACTACCTATCAAAAGAGAAAACCAAACCAAACCAACCAAACAACAACAAAAAGCAGAACTCAAGTCACATTTGTCCTGGGAATTAACAAAGGTGCCTCTGAGGAATTCAGTGTTCTGTACATGGTGACTCTACCTTCTGTTCTCCCCCTTCAAGCATGTCTCCTGATGAAGCTCTAATCAAAACTCATCTCTCTACCATGCTACTGCATATATGAGGTTAAACCTCTCCAAAAACTCTCCCACTGAATGCTCCATCATGGTATCTCCCCCCTTCTGCCTGGTTACTCAAGTTTTCTCCTAGTAAAACTCATCCTGAAAGATAATATAACGTCAGTTCCTTTCCTGGGTTAGCTAATTTTTCTGACTTGCATCCTGTTATAAGGCCTAAGCCAGCCTCTGCCCCACCACAGATGTCTAAGACATCCTCTGCCCTTCCACAAATACGCACGCACAAATACAGGGAAAAAAAACTAGAACAAGAGAAGGAAAGAAAGAAAGAAATGAAGGAAGGAAGAAAGGAAGGAAGGAAGAAAGGAAGGAAGAAAGGAAGGAAGGAAGGAAGGAAGGAAGGAAGGAAGGAAGGAAGAGAGGCTAGCAGAGATTATGCTTCAATTATTCCAGGCATGAAGATGAAACTTTGTGCATTATGATGTGGTTAGAGCTTTAAGACTTGAAGACTCCATACTGTTTTCTGGTAACCTTACCTCTCTGTTTACATAATATCCACGAGTGAGTACTTTCTCATTCATTCTTTCCTTATCTTCACATGTCTTTCCTTTATCAGGATAGTTTGCTTATTTTAAAGGGATAGTAGAAAAATCTTCATCTTTAGGAAATAATCTCCTGGTTTATGTTTGGGGTTGGTATTCTGTTGTGATCACTTTGCACTTCTGATTAATTCTTGTAATTATCTTCTCACATCTCTGTTATAACTGTGACTCATGCTCACATGTTAGCTATGTGTAGAAAGTCAATTGTGTATTGTAAATACTGGATGAAGTCTAGATTAATGAAAATGAAGAAGAGAGCTTTCAAATTAAATGAAGAGATCAGATCTGGGACTCTATCTGGGACTGTGCCATGGGCAAGCATTAGTAAATCAATGGTATTTGATCAATGAACCCATTTATTTAGTGTACATCATTTAGTGTATGGATATTACTTAGTATATATTGTTGAAACGAGGACAAGATTCAACAATGACAAGTGCCGAGGTGACCTATGTAATCTTGAACACTTACGGAGGAGCCATGGTGGGACCAGCTTTGAGAACTCTCCAAAGGTGATATACTACATAAAAATCTCATCCCTGAAAATTGACTTCTGCGGTATACAGAGCATAATTGTAGTTCAAAATATTCTCTGTTCCAAAAGTCATGGACAGAAATAACCACAATAAAATCCATAAAATGTATACTTAATTTTGAATTATATGAAACAAACCCTCACTAGGTCAGGTAAAATCTGCAAATAAACTATCGTCCTTTAGTAGAGTTCACAATGTGTCTGCTATAATTTCCAACATAGACCACTGAGGGTAGATATAACAGTTGTTCATTGTGTATAGATTCCACAATGTCCTGAAAATTACTCATAGACAATGTAGCATGCAGAAAAAAAAACCATGTTCTTAATGAGACTGATGAAAATAAACATTGGAAAAAGCCAGAATAAGCCAAAGTTCCAAGTATTAACCAGCTAGAGAGACTTGGCTGTCCTTTGTCTTTTAAAAATATGAAGCATAGTGTTTTATTTCTCACTCATATATATATGTGGATAGATATATATGAATCGATGGATGGATGAGTGGATGGATGGATAAATGTCAAATGGTCTTGGCCATTCTGTTCTCCTTACCACCAAGCCTTAGACGACACTATGCCCTTTTTCTGCCATATCACATTGCTGGCAATTGGGATAGATAGCTAAATTATGGATGCCTGAAAATGCCATAGCCAACTCTTGGGCTGAGAATTCTGAAGCCATTCAGCAAAGGGTGGGAGGAAGGGATATTCTGCAGCATAAAGAATTGCTTGGGTTAAAAAGCATCCCTGCAGCCTGCATGCTGTGAAACCATGAGGGCATCCTGCTCCTGTGTGTGACTGCTAAGATGATAATTAATAGGGAGCCAGAGGGTGATTACAGTGTCTGAGAATTGATTACTGAAGGACTAAGGATTCAGTGCAGTGCATTGGTTCAGAGCCCAGATTTCAGTCAGATGACCGAAGGTTCCAATCACAGAGATTTGCATTTTTATTAACAGGCAAGCAATCTTAAAGCCATTATCTCTTTTAGAATTTTCTTTGTAATAGACTTCAATAATGTTGCATTTTATATCCAAAGTGACCAAACCCTGTTTTTTCACATATACTTGTCAAAACATCCTTAAAACCTGAAATCTCTTTCTAATACCATTTCCCCTTCATTTCTTCAGTTTACTAAAAACAGCCATTCTATGGTGATTTTCCCATGCATAAAGCAACTACAGTGATCCTTGCTCTTTTGTCTATCCATTTGTTCTATTGTTGTAATTCTTTCACACACAAACAAAATAGAAATAAATCCAGATCTCTCCTACCAGGAAAACTCTTTTCAGCAAAATTCTTAGCTTCCTCATGACAAAATTCCATCCCATAAATCCACCAAACACAAGGAGTTTTACTTTCATTTTGAAGACCACCAGGAGCTATCCTCTCCCTGTATTTTTATGCTGGAGGGATAAGAAAGAAGAGTGAGCGTCTGCCACTGACTTAATTGCTTAGTCTCTGGCAGGTACTCTTTCTGAGACCTCACTGTGTGATGCAGATTATTCACCAATAGAAAGGATAAATGCCTCTGGATGGTTTTCTGTTATCATTTTTAAGCAACTTCAGTGAAAATAAGAGAAATCTTAGAACTACACTAGATTCTAGCTGTGTGAAACAGTAGTACTGACAGTAAAGTACCATCTCAGGTCTCCGCATTCTGCACTCATTTTAACTATTTAAAATTTCTAACACTATCTGGTATTTGTTTTGCATGTTTGAAGAATGGATCTAGTGTGAGTGTTAATAACTATCAAAAGATCTTATGTTGGTTTCTAAGCACTAAATATCCCCATAAATCAAGCTCTGTCCTCCTGTGAAAACACTCCTTCAAGGATGTTCCAAAGACTCTCAGGAAGTAAGACTTTACCATGGTTGTGACTGTATAAGAACAGTAACCACCAAGGGGGAGAAGAGGCTCTGGCTCAATAAAGCCGCCAGCAGTTGAACAGGGAGTTCAAGACTTCAGGATTTGTGAGTTCTCACCCTGTGGTGTGCTTAGCTTCTCAGTGATAGAGCTTTCTTAGAGTCACCCATGCTCCTTAGAATGTTCCATGTTCCTGCAAGTAAGGTAACCCTAATAATAATAATGTTAGCAGTTCACTAAGTTAAAACAAATTCTTTCCTCTCTCTCTCTCTCTCTCTCTCTCTCTCTCTCTCTCTCTCTCTCTCTCTCTCTCTCTCTCTCTCTTTCTCTCTCTCATTTTTATTTCTTTATATATTTGGTCTGTTAGCAGTTCCCTAACTGATGCTGAAAAGACACTTGATCATGTCTCCCTGAGAAATGCCACCCAACAGGCAAGAAAATAGAAGCAGAGATGTGAGAAGAATAGACAACTCTGAAGCCAGGATTGTCAGGAGCAGTGAACACTCCAGCAGGCAAAAGTTTCAGAAAAGCCAAGGAAGGAAAAAATACTTAATTCTTAATACTGTTTGTAGTTTGAAGGTAGCTGGGTAGTGGTGGCACATGCCTTTAATCCTAGCATTTGGGAGGCAGAGGCAGGTGTACCTCTGGTCTACAGAGTGTGTTTCAGGATAGCCAAGGTTACAAAAAGAAACCTAGCCTTAAAAACAAAAAAGTTTAAAGATAACAGAAAGATTGGGGAGGCATGTTCTCAGAGGAAGAATGTTTGCAGGCAGAACTGATTCGCTGAAATTCAGTGAAAGCTATGACTGACTCACAGACTTACAGGTTAATCAATAGTAAACCATTCAAATTCTTTTTTATCTCTAGTTACCAACTTCACAATAATAATAATAATATTAATAATAATAATAATAACACCATCAATGCATAATACTCTTGACATATTTCTCTTATTTTTTTGTCCTTTACTCTGTCCCTGAAAAAGTGTCGCTTTAGATTTTTCTTTTTTTATTAGTTTTTTTTATGTACATGTCAAATGATATCTCCTTTCCCAGTTTCCCCTCCGAAAAAAATAAAAAAATAAAATAAAATAAAAAACAAAAACAAAGACAAAACCTCTGTTTCCTCCTCCCTCCTACTGCTCAACAACCCACCCTCTCCTGCTTTCTGGCCCTGGCATTCCCCTACACTGGGACATAGAACCTTCACAGGGCCAAGGGCCTCTCTTCCTATTGATGACTGACTTGGACATCCTCTGCTATACATATGCTGCTGGAGTCATTAGTCCCACCATGTGTACCCTTTGATTGGTGGTTTAGTCCCTGGGAGCTCTGAGGGTACTAGTTAGTTCATATTGTTGTTCCACCTAAGGGACTGCAAACCCTTCAGCTCCTTGGGTCCTTTCTATGGCTCCTCCATTGGGGACCCTGTACTCAGTCCAATGGATGGCTGTGATCCTCTACTTCTGTATTAGTCGGGTACTGTCAGAGCCTCTCAGGAGACAGCTATATCAGACTCCTGTCAGCAGCACTTGCTGGCATCCACAATAGTGTCTGGATTTGATGACTGAATACGGGAAGGATTCCCAGTGGAGAAGTCTCTGGAATGTCCTTCCTTCATTCTCTGCTCCATAGTTTGTCTCTGAAAATCCTTCCATGGGTATTTTGTTCCCTCTTCTAAGAACGAAAGAAGTATCCATACTTTGGTGTTCTTTCTTCTTGAGTTTCTTGAGGTTTGTGGATTGTGGTTTATCTATTCCGATCTTCTGGGCTAATATCCACTTATCAGAGAGTACATACCATGTGTGGTTTTTTGTGACTGGGTTATGTTACTCCGGATGATATTCTCCAGATCCATCTATTTCTCTAAGAATTTCATAAATTCATTGTTTTTAATAGCTGAGTAGTATTCCATTGTGTAGATGTACCACATTTTCTGTGTCCATTTCTCTGTTGAGGGACATCTGGGTTGTTTCCAGTTTCTGGCTATTATAAATAAAGCTGCTATGAACATAGAGGAGCATGTGTCCTTATTACATGTTGGAGCATCTTCTGGGTATATGCCCAGGAGTGGTATAGCTGGGTCCTCTGGTAGTACTATGTCCAATTTCTGGAATAACCACCAAACTGATTTCCAGAGTGGTTGTACCAGCTTGCAATCCCACCAACAATGACAGAGTGTTCTTCTTTCTCCACAACCTCTCTAGCATCTGCTGTCACCTGAGTTTTTTAACCTAGCCATTCTGACTGGTGTGAGGTGGAATCTCAGGGTTGTTTTGATTTGCATTTCTCTGATGACTAAGGATGTTGAACATTTCTTTAGGTGCTTCTCAGCCATTTGGTATTTGTCAGTTGATTGTTTGTTTAGCTCTGTACCTCGTTTTTAGTAGGGTTATTCTGTTCTCTAGAGCCTAAATTCTTGAGTTCTTTGGATATATGGGATATTAGCCCTCTATCAGATATAGGATTGGTAAAGATCTTTTCGCAATTTGTTGGTTGCTGTTTTGTCCTATTGACAGTTTCTTTTGCCTTACAGAAGCTTTGTAATTTTATGAAGTCCTATTTGTCAATTTTTGATCTTAGAGCAGAAGCTATTAGTGTTCGGTTCAGGAAATTTTCCTCTGTGCCCATGTGCTCGAGGCTCTTCTCCACTTTCTTTTCTATTAGTTTCAGTATATCTGGTTTTATGTGGAGGTCCTTGGTCCATTTGGACTTGAGTTTTGTGCAAGGATATAGGAATGGATCAATTTGCATTCCTCTACAGGCTAACCACCAGTTGAGGCAGCACCATTTATTGAAAATGCTGCCTTTTTCCCACTGGATGGTTTTAGCTCCTTTGTCAAAGATCAAGTGACCATAGGTATGTGGGTTCATTTCTGGGTCTTCAATTCAGTTCCACTGATCTACCTGCCTGTCACTGTACCAATACCATGCAGTTTTCATCACAACTGCTCTGTAGTACTGCTTAAGGTCTAGGATGGTGATTCTACCAGAGGTTCTTTTATTGTTGAGAATAGTTTTGGCTATCCTGAGTTTCTGTGTTTCCAGATGAATTTGCAAATTGCTCTTTCTGAGTCTGTGAAGAATTGAGTTGGAATTTTGATGGGGATTGCATTGAATCTATAGATTGTTTTCAGCAATATGGCCATTTTACTATATTAATCCTGCCAATCCATGAGTATAGGGGATCTTTCCATCTTCTGAGATCTTCAATTTCCTTCATCAGGGACTTGAAGTTCTTGTCAAACAGATCTTTTATTTACTTAGTTAAAATCACACCAAGGTATTTTATATTATTTGTGACTATTGTGAAGGGTGTTGTTTACCTAATTTCTTTCTCAGCCTGTTTATCCTTTGTGTAGAGGAAGGCCACTGATTTGCCTGAGTTAATTTTATATCCAGCTACATTGCTGAATTTGTTTATCATGTTTAGGAGCTCTCTGGTGGAATTTTTGGGGTCACTTAAGTATACTATCATATCATCCGCAAATAGTGATAATTTGACTTCTTCTTTTCCAATTCGTATCTCTTTGATCTCCTTTTGTTGTCTAATTGCTCTGGCTAGGACTTCAAGTACAGTACTGAATGGGTAGGGAGAAAGTGAGTAGCCTTGTCTAGTCCCTGATTTTAGTGGGATTGCTTCAAGTTTCTCTCCATTTAGTTTGATGTTGGCTCCTGGTTTGCTGTATATTGTTTTTACTATGTTTAAGTATGGGCCTTGAATTCCTGATCTTTCCGAGACTTTTATCATAAAGGGATGTTGGATTTTGTCAAATGCTTTTTCAGCATCTAATGAGATGATTATATGGTTATTTTTCTTTGTGTTTTTTTTATATAGTGAATTAGGTTGATGGATTTTGGTATATGGAACCATCCCTGCATCCCTGCATCCCTAGGATGAAGCCTACTTGATCATGGTGGATGATCGTTTTGTTGTGTTCTTGGATTCGGTTTGCAAGTATTTTATTGAGTATTCTTGCATCAATATGCATCTGTCTAGAAAATTGTCCATTTTGTCCAGGTTTTCCAGTTTTGATGATTATAGGTTTTTGTTGTAGGATCTCATGACTTTTTGGATTTTCTCAGTGTTTGTTGTTATGTCTCACTTTTCATTTCTGATCTTGTTAGTATGGATACAGTCTCTATGCCCTCTAGTTAGTCTGGCTAAGGGTTTATCTATTTTGTTGATTTTCTCAAAGAACCAGCTCCTGATTTGGTTGATTATCTGTATAGTTCTTTTTGTTTCCACCTTGTTGATTTCAGCCCTGAGTTTGATTATTTCCAGCCATCTACTCCTCTTGGGTGAATTTGCTTATTTTTGTTCTAGAGCTTTCAGATGTGCTGTCAAATTACTGGCGTATGTATGCTCTCTCCAGTTTCTTTCTGGAGACACTTAAAGCTATTAGTTTTCCTCTTAGGACTGCTTTCATTGTGCCCCATAAGTTTGGGTATGTTGTGGCTTCATTTTCATTAAACTCTATAAAGTCTTTAATTTCTTTCTTTTTTCTTCCTTGACTAAGCTATCATTGAGTAGAGTGTTGTTTAGTTTCCACGTGTATGTGGCTTTCTATTGTGCATGTTGTTATTGAGGTCCATCCTTAGTCCATGTTGATCTGATAGGATGCAAGGAATTATTTCAATTTTCTTGTATCTGTTGAGGCCTGCTTTGTGACCAATTATATGGTCAATTTTGGAGAAGGTACCATGAGGTGCTGAGAAGAATGTATATGCTTTTGTTTTGCGATAAAAAGTTCTATAGATAGCTGTTAAATCCATCTGTTTCATAACTTCTGTTAGTCTCACTGTGTCTTTCTTTAGTTTCTGTTTCCATGATCTGTCCATTACAGAGAGTGGGGTGTTGAAATCTCCCACTATTGTTGTTTGTGGTGCAATGTGTGCTTTGAGCTTTAGTAAAGTATCTTTTATGAATGTAGATGCCCTTGCATTTGGAGCATAGAGGTTCAGAATTGAGAGTTCAACTTGGTAGATCATAACTTTGATGAGTATGAAGTGTCCTTCCTTATCTTTTTTTATCACTTTAGAGTGAAAGTTGATTTTATTCAATATTAGAATGGCTTCTCCAGCTTTTTTCTTGGGACCGTTGGTTTAGAAAATTGTTTTCCATCCTTTTATTCTGAGGTAGTGTCTGTCTTTTTCACTGAGGTAAATTTCCTGTATGCAACAAAATGTTGGGTCCTGTTTATGTACCCAGTCTGATAGTCTATGACTTTTTATTGGGGAATTGAGTCCATTGATATTAATAGATATTAAGGAAAAGTAATTGTTGCTTCCTGTTATTTTCATGGTTAGAGTTGAAATTCTGTTCATGTGGCTATCTTTTTTTAGTTTTGTTGGAAGATTACTTTCTTGCTTTTTCTAGGGTGTAGTTTCCCTCCTTTTGTTAGAGTTTTCCATTTATTATCCTTTGAAGGTCTGGATTTGTGCAAATATGTTATGTAAATTTGGTATTGTTTTGGAATACTTTGGTTTCTCCATCTATGGTAATTGAGAGTTTTGCTGGGTATAGTAGCCTGGGCTGGCATTTGTGTTCTCTTAGGGTCTGTATGACATCAACCCAGGATCTTCTGGTTTTCATAGTCTCTAGCCAGAAGTCTGGTGTAATTCTGATAGGCCTGCTTTTATATGTTACTTGACCTTTTTCCCTTACTGCTTTTAGTATTCTTTCTTTGTTTTGTGCATTTGGTGCTTTGACTATTATGTGGTAGAAAGAATTTCTTTTCTGGTCCAGTTGATTTGGGGTTCTATAGGCTTCTTGTATGATCACGGGCATCTTTTTCTTTAGGTTAGGGAAGTGTTCTTCTATAACTTTTTAAAGATACTGGCCCTCTCCTATACCTATTTACTCTCTCCTATACCTATTATCCTTAGGTTTGGTCTTCTCTTTGTGTCCTGGATTTCTTGGATGCTTTGGGTTAGGAACTTTTTTCCATTTTGTGTTTTCTTTGACTGTCTTGTCAGTGTTTTCTATGGTATCTTCTGTACTTAAAAGTCTCTCTTCTATTTCTTGTATTCTGTTGGTGATGCTTGTATCTATGGTTCCTGACTTCTTTCCTAGGATTTCTATCTCCAGAGTTGTCTCTCTTTGTGATTTCTTAATTGTTTCTACTTCCATTTTTAGGTCCTGAGTAGTTTTGTTCAATTCCTTCACCTGTTTCGTTGTGCTTTTCCATAATTCTTTAAGGGATTTTTGTGTTTCCTCTTTAAGGACTTGAACCTCTTTACCTATGTTCTCCTGTATTTCTTTAAGGGAGTTATCCATGTCCTTCTTAAATTCCTCTATCACCATTGTGAGATATGATTTTAGATCCAAACCTTGCTTTCCTAGTGTTTTGGGATATCCAAGACTTGCTGTGGTGGGAATACTAGGTTCTGATGAAGTCAAGTAGTCTTACTTTCTGTTGGTAAGATTCCTGTGTTTGCCTTTCACCATCTGTTGATCTCTGGTGTTAGTTGTTCTTGCTGTCTCTGGCTAGAGCTTGTTCCCCCTGTGGGTCTGTAATCCTGTGTCTGCACTTCTGGGAGAACAATTCTCCTCTGGTAAAACTGGCAGAGGTCTGTGGATCAGTCATCCCTCCTGAATCCTGGGGTCAGAGCACACCCTGGAGAGAGGCTCTCTGCTTGTTGGGAAAGGTGCAGAGAGGGCTATGGATCTGCTGTCCTTCCTAGGTGTAGATGGAGGTAAAAAAGATCCTGTCCCAGCTACCCTGCCACTTCTGAGGCCTGTACCTCCTGGCTGGTCCTGCCTTAGAAAGTCACCAGAGAGAAAATGGTGATCTCACCTGAATCCCTGGGTCAGAGCACTCCCTGGAGGTAAGCTCTCCATTTGCGGGGAAGGGGCAGAGAGGGCTGTGGATACCCATCCCTCCTAGGTGTAGATGGAGGTAGAAAGGATCCTGTTCCAGCTTCCCTGCTACTTCTGAGGCCTGTGCCTCCCGGGCTGGTCCTGCCTTAGAAAGTCTAGATTTTTCATTCATTCATTCATTCATTCATCATCCATCCATTCATTTATTCATTAAAGTGGGTCACACTGCTTTCCTTCTTCTCATACTTTACAAATTACTCTGGGGTGTAATTTTTACATTGGACAGATTTTGGGCCAGTGGACCATGATAGGAATCTTGGTAAGGACGAGCTAAAGGCTAGAAGATTCGGAGACCCTGATGGGATGGTAGGAGCTCTGCTTGCTTCTGGCACCAGGCCCCTGTCACATAGGCACAGCCCCTATAGAAAGATTTGTGGCCACCAGTCACATAAAAGCAATGTCCCAAGCCCTTCCACATATAGATGAGGCATCCCTAACATCTCAGACTAAGACAATAGAAAAAGAGATGTGACCACAGTCACATAGGCTCAAAAGAGAGTTCACCGTACTAATGAGGTTCCTATAAGCTCAGAGGACTTAGCCAATAAGCTTCCTTCCCTAGACATTCCTCCCTGCAAAAAGTATTTAATCTTAGGCCCACCCTAAAAACGGGGGCTGGGAGCATGGTTTTATTCATACACTTTCTGCCATGACAATAAACTGCTTAGAATCATTGAGTCTCTCTTTTCACCAAGATCCACCATGCGAAGCCATGAAAGGCTGTCCCTTCAGAGCCACAGCAGCCTATCTGTGTTCCCAGCCACAATCTCCAACAAGCCTGCATCCACCAAGCCAAGGACTATCATCTCCAATGGGACTAGCTGGAGCTTCCCTTCAGACACACTCCCTGCTGCAGGCTAGATGCTGTCCCCAGCCTGAAGCCCCCCAACACCATCCTCTGCTCTTCTGAGACTCTCAGCAGTACCTGTCCAAGAGTCTGAGAACCCCGTGGTCTCGACACAAGGGGATCCCCCAAGCCAGTTTAGCCTTTCCCTTGTCTCAGACTGTGCTTTCCCATCCCAGAGCTGTGCTTCAGCACTTCCCTAAGGCCCAGCACCCACCCAGGAGTGGGGTAAACACAGTAGTCAAGTGCCCTATGTTCCACTCCCCCAAGCAGCCATGCCCAGTGGTGAGCAACCTTATAACAGGCTTCAGTCCTACAAAGGATGATACTTAACTCTTGCATACTGAACGTTTAACAGGGTTACTCTTCCTTCCCCAAAGTCTCCCTTCTCTGACAGCATGGATTTCAAGTTCTCCTCCTTTTTTTATGACCATGTCAATGCTGAAATTTTACAGTTAGTGTATCGGCTTTGACTCCTCTTTTCTGATCCTCCCTGAGTTAAAATCATCTCACCTTCATATAGTTTCAACTAGTGACCCTAAAAAAGACCCCAGTCTTGAACTTTTACACACACTGATATTAGTGATCAGACATCTGTGAATGGGGCAAGTTAACATGGCTTTTTGTAGTGCCATCTTAAGAAACACTATCATTCATTAGTCTGGTGGCCTTAAAAATACCCCTGATTTTTGCCCCTTTGACACTTACACAAGGTAGTAATCCCTTTGTAATCCTTTTTGGCTTTAATCCCTAAATATTTCTTGTCTCTACTTTCTGCTCACATTTAACTCTATTCTTCAACATCAGTTTATCTTCTGCTGAAATGACTCAAGAGATGGCTACAATGAATACATTGATTAACTATGTCATCGAAGCCTTGGCTGCTTCTTGGTGTGCTGATGGCGGGCAGGCAAGGCCAGGTAATCAACTCTCTGGATACTTAACCACCATTTCTTGCAAGTGAGCACCCTTCTTTTTTTGTGGAGTTTAAAATAAGATTTACTTGGGAAGGAAATGGCTTTTTTTGCTATTTAGTGTGCCTAAATCACTCTTCTACATCTAATCCATTTTCCATGCTACAAGTATTATGCTAATGTGCAGATTTAATCTCATTATTTCTGTGATAAATTACCTTGGTATTAGCTATGGCTTATTCTGGAAACCAGAACCAGAAGTGATAAGGAGTGAGAGATTTGTTATATGCATTAAAATTTTACTAGTAGAGGTTGGTGGAAAAGTCTATGAAAGAACATTACTTATGCACCTAATGGCAGACCACAGTGTTTATTTAAAGAAATGGAACTTTGGTTGAACAATTCTAGGAGAAGTGAGGCAACCTGAACCTAGAAGAACTAGATCACACATTGTCTATCATACTTTTCAAGTTTCATATCATCTGTGACTTGCCAAGTGTTTGTTCTTTTGTACTATTAGGCTGGACATACAGCATTGCCAGGGATCTGCAGGTATTCTGATTTGGAACTTGGAGAATACGAAACAAAAATCTGATATAGGATGGAGAAGTTACAAGTCTGTCCTGACCACACAAGCAAAGTGAGCCTTTAATTTATGTTTCTCATTTCCAGTGACTGATGAGGGGATTACAGTGACTGCCATTTCTTTTCTGCATTCACAACTTGCATAAATTACTCTCGAGTCCTACTGGAATCTGAAATGGAACAGGAAAACAGAATCTAGGACTGTAGCTCCAGTTTAGCTAAATGTCACTACACCAAACCCCCATACCTTCTCATGAACATGTATAGCCCTAAAAGAAAATATTTACCTCTGAGAAATCACAGAACACACTAACAATTGGGTCCCAGTTTGCTTCCAGGCCCACTTGGCTGGAAACTTGCCAGATACTATGTCAAATATACTTCATCTCCTGAGCGCCTTCTGCTTTCCAATCCTAATACATGCATGCACCATTAGAACAAAACGTATAGTCTTTATTGTGTTATTCCTTATCACATATGACTCTCTGAATAAACCCTGACATTATGACCTGTCTCCATATTTCCCAATTTAGTATGTGAATTCTTATCTTAAATTTATAGCCAATCTAAATGTCAGAGATACTCATCAGATGACTATGATATGGCCCCAGAGGCCTTCCATAGTACTGTTCCACCTGTAACTCCAACCTATCTCTAACTGACCCATTGCAAATCAATCTCTGGATTGGTATACTTAAGCTGAGCTGCAGTAGAAGGCGCCTCTGAGGTCCTCTTCATCTGTCCAAATCAGTACTGTTGCTCTACTATTCTATACTATAAAGTGGGGGTCCTTATGGTCATATAGCAAGCAGTCCTTGACGAGTCTTCCTCATTATGCACTGACTTGTCTTTTTGTTGAATCTTTGCAGAATTTTATTATGGCGTCCAATTCTCTTTTTGTATTATTATTATTAATATTATTATTATCATCATCATCATTATTATTACCTTGTTACCTTTGATTTTGCATTTCCACCATCATTGAATCTTTAAATTTAATCACTGATTTGTACATTTTTAATATCTATCATTGTGTTCCCTGAGAGATTCTACCAGGACCTGACCAATATAAATGCAGATACTTACAGCCGACCATCAGACTGAGTTTGGGGATCCCACTGGAAGAGCTAGGGGAAGGACTGAAGGGTTGCTGGGATTAAAACGCCATAAGAAAGACAATATCAACTATCTGGACCATCCAGAATTCCCAGGGACTACTAAACCACCAACCAAAGGTATACATGGAGGGATCCATGACTCCAGATACACATGTAGCAAAGGATGTCCTTATCTGACATCAATAGGAGACAAGGATGCTTGATGCCCCAGTGTAAGGGGATGATAGAGGGGTGAGTCAGGAGTGGGATAATGGGTAGAGCACCCTCATAGAAGCAAAGTGGAGGAGGTTGAGGGGGGATGGGATAGGGGGTTGGCCAAGGGTAACTGGGAAGGGGATTATCATTTGAAATGTAAATGAATAAAATGATTAATAAAAATAGAAATAAAATCTAGCATTGGATCCTTGGGATCTAAAATGCATTGGTTTATGTTAGTGGCATAGTTTCAAAAAGAGAGAATTAAAAAAAAATAACAAAGAAAAAGGAGAAAGGAAGGAAGGAAGGAAGGAAGGAAGGAAGGAAGGAAGGAAGAAACAAACAGAAACAAAAAGCAGAAACTACCAAGTAAAGTCCCTGGTAGTCATTCACTAACTTTATTGGGCAAAACCAGAGTGAACTCTCTGTGTGAGGGATGAAGTGGGCCAGGAAGCTTCATTTGAGATGAGAGGCTGAGTGCTTCTGATGCAGGTGGTCTGAATCCACACTTTGAGAAACTGCCAGAGAGAACAATTGCTGAAGGGAGCAAGGGCAGGTGGAAGCCAATGTGTAAAACAAACAATTATCTGTAATTTAACACTTAGCTAGTTCTGGCTTTGTAGTGCAGAAAGCTGGTCCAAGAACAGAAGTAGTTAGCTGCTGACAATAGAAACCTCATGATTGAAAAAGTGCACCGAAGAGGGATTATGCTGGACCACAGTTCTGCACAACTTGAAAAAAACACAAGAAAAATCACTGTTGAGGAAAACAATAAAAAATAAGCCTTTTTGTGGAATAAGCTTCTTAGAAAATGTAAAACTTTACTGAATCAACTGTTTCAGCTTTAGGAACAGAAGGCAGAGCCTTTATATAGATTCTATGGCGTAAATATTTGAAATGGTCAGGAGAGACATCAAATTGACTAATATCCACTGGAAGCTAAAAATAGATAAAGTGCACACACACACACATCCTAATGTATAAAATATAGAATAAAATCTTTTCAAAATCATCACACTCTTTGTGGTACTTCTGATTTCTTGTAGACATCACCACATTTTCAAGTCACTTTAAGCAGAAAGTTGCCTCCTTCCGTAACCCTTGGTTATTTTCTTCAGTGTTTGATGAAGCATCTCTTGGCTAAACCCTTGCAGAATTTTGTTTTCCTCAATTGTCCTTTTGCTTTTACATTTCAGGCATCACTATCCCACTTACAAAGATTTAACACTCCCACCTCAAAGCTCTTTCCATCACCTCTTAACTACTCCAGAGCGACATGTGTGTGAGAACATAGATTTTCTTTCATTATGCTCACATGCTGAGTGGCTTGGCACCATCTGGGTACATTGTATTAGCCAAGTTCCTATCATCTCTTGTTTGTCACCACCACATGTCTTCTCATCCAACAGATGCTATAACAGGACAGTCTTCTTTCACCTAACTGTTGGCACCATCATGATATTAACCACCTTGGTATTCTTTTGCAAAACTGGTCAGTCTGATTTGATACACATACTGTAGAGTGAATTCTTACCTCTCTATGTTAAGTAAATGATACTTTGCAAAGCTTTCGATATTATTGACTTATAAAAACATTGGTTACATAGAACTCAGGTATAAATCCAGACATTGGTGGGACAGCAAATTAAGAAGAACCACATCCATAGCCACAGGTTCATTGAGGCCTAAGCACTTAGTGTTCCAACTGGCCCACTGTTAATGACCTTGCTGTGGTCCTCCTTCACCACCTATTTTCAATATCTAGTTACATTTACGGTCCCCTATAGGCCAGCATTACGTTAGTTAAAGCTTCATTCTTTTGTTTAAAAAAAGCTGTTTATATAGTGAAAGCATACCTAAGGAAACACATGCTATATAAATATATGACATTCTTATCAGAAGTTAGTGTCGTGAATCATGGGACTACCAACTACCTGACATATCAATACATAAATTCTGTATCCAGTGGTAGGAATATGAATTTGATGATTTTTAACATGGTGAACATTTTTTTGTCTACACTATTTATGACATCTAAAAGTATTTAGTTGATAACTAAACAAATACAAAATAACTAACATCCATTAAAGGCTTGCCCCTTAGGCCTTATCTGCCTTTGCCTCAATCTGTCCTCACTAAACCCCACAAGGCAGGCAGTCCTCTGGAAGTGTCAAACTCACAGGTTGCCAGCCTCCACATTGCATCCGTCATATTCCTCAAGGCAGCCTGATTTCTAAACTTCATTCTCAGCTGATTAAACTGAAGCCCAGAGTAGTCACCACCCAAGGCAAGGCCTTGTACGCAGAGCAGCCAAGGTTCGAATGCCAGGCTCAGCATTCAGGCATATCTTGTGTTCCAGTTCCTCCAAATTATAGCACCTTACCTCCCAGCTCGCATCTCAGGTCCCTCTGGAAAGCCAAATGATCTCTCAGTGTGAACTCTTCACTTAGAAAATTAGAGTGACCCAAAGTGTTTCTCTGTATAATAGAAACACAGACACTTCAACCCAGCCTTCTCATTGCTACAAGGTAGCAATGTGCTGGCCTGGTTACTTCTTCCTCTAAAGTTAAAGGGAAAGGAAAGAGAACCCTTTCCTGTGTGTGCAAGTTCACAACATGGCTCCTTCACACTGAGTCACTTTGTCCATGTGAGTTTGCAAGCTGGCACAAGGGTTAATAGTTGGGTCCACAGGGCAACCACAGTTCTCTACACCACACTCACTGCTTTCGAATTCAGAGCTCTCCTCTAGGGTGCAGGACTTGACCCCAGACTCTGGGTTAGACAGACTAGATTTGAATAACAGTTTCAGTTTGAGCTTCCAATTTTAGTATTGTTCAATGTAGATGATGACAAAATGACTTGTCCTAAATAGTCACAATCAGTAAAATTTGTCAGGTGATAAACGATAACTACCGTTATATTTTGCTGTACTAACTGGGCCTCATGATAAGTCTCTGATACTTTAATTTGTAAAAGAGATACACTGATCTAAAGCACCTCAGTTTACCTCCACAAATGATTATTTTGTCTATGGAACTTCTAATCAGGATACAATTACACAGAGGCTAGGTGACCTGCTCTAGACAGATGCCTGTTTTTTTTTTCTGTTATCCCAAAATTCAGATCCCACCTAAAAACCTTATTCCTCTAAAAACTGAGATGATTTCATCAGTTAAATGAAATATCCCTTTCATGCTACCCACAAAGACAATGGAACCATTTGCTGAGAAATTGACTTGTTTCCCCATGGACAAAGCATTTGCCACAGGTAGATAGCACCACAAATGAGCAACCAAAGCCGCTCCCTTTATTTTTACCAGATTATTCATTATTTGCTTTACTAAGTCTGCATATTTAAGAGCAACAATATTACATGCTTGTAACATCGAATATGCTCCTGCTATTACTAAGGGCCCAGCCAAGTGTTTTGCAGAAAGCAGGCGTTGAATAAAGGCTTGCTCAAGTAGTAAATGAATGGATGGATAAATTACTGAATACATCACAGAATGTTCACTGCGGTCATTCTCATTTGCATAAGGTCTCACACAAGGCCAAACAGCATCAAGGAAGGGAGAAAATGAGACAGATTAAGTCATGATTTCAATAAGATAGGCTTCACTTCCCTGCATTAAGATCTCTCTGGATCTCCAAAGGTAATCACCAAGCCAGGAGGTTGTTTTAGCTGTCTCTGTAAATATATAGTCATTTTCTGGCAGGAACTTGGAGGAACCATGTGGCCATCCCAGGAAAGGTACAAAGCATTCCTAATACTGAGCCCAAAGAATCAGTTTTCATGGGATTTGGATGTAAAGTCGAGCTGCAAATGCTTCCTTTTGGCCACAGCATGGATCTGCTGTGTGAGGAGCACATTTTTGATATGTTAGGATGAAGGGGCCATTCAAAGGCATTGCGCTTCATCCTCTGGTGAAAGAGTTAATTCTTCCATAACTAAAAATAGTCAGGACATACATTAACTCACAGCTCATGATATGGATTATATCAGACAAAAGTAATCTCTATAAATCTGCAAGGTTCTTCAGTAGATACTGCTATTATTGAATCCATTGAATAATGTAAAGTATTTTAAAATCTTCATTTCAAATAAAAACATCAAAATGAGCATTTAGACATTGATGTTTCTGCCTAAGTAGTGAATTAGGGAGGAAAATTAAAAAAAAAATATGTCTACAGTAAGATTTAAAATGTTTGTAACCCTCAAAAATGCCTAACAAACAGTACTCCACTTAAATAAAATCTATGACTTTTCAAATTCTAAAGCTCAACAGAGTGTTTCAGAGCTTAGCAGCATGTGCTTCCCTAAAAGACATCATGAGACGTCTAAGCACTTAGATTATTGAGCTTTCTGGATACATTGGGTGGAAATGGAAGAATGCCAACAGAATACTTGACACTCTCCAATGTGTGAGACTCTAGAGTAGATCTCAACTGAAAAAACTAATGTTAAAAAAAAAATACCCATGGTCTATCTATAAAGTCATTCACCAACTGTTTCAATGAACAATGGTTCTGCTTAGAGGGTGGCACA
>NW_022196897.1:109428116-109428645 GCF_008632895.1 Mastomys coucha
TACCCATGGAAGGATTTTCAGAGACAAACTATGGAGCAGAGAATGAAGGAAGGACAATCCAGAGACTGTTCCACCTAGGAATCCTTCCCATATTCAGTCATCAAACCCAGACACTATTGTAGATATCAGCAAGTGCTGGCTGACAGGTGACTGATATAGCTGTCTTTGGAGAGGCTCTGACAGTGCCCGACTAATACAGAAGTAGAGGCTCACAGCCATCCATTGGACTGAGCACAGAGTCCCCAATGAAGGAGCTAGAGAAAGGACCCAAGGAGCTGAAGGGGTTTGCAGCCCCTTAGGACCAACAACAATATGAACTAACTAGTACCCTCAGAGCTCCCAGGGATTAAAACTCCAACCAAAGAGTCCATGGGGGAACTCATGGCTTCAGCAGCAATGTGTATAGCAGAGGATGGCCAAGTTGGTCATCAATGGGAGGAGAGGACCTTGGCCCTGTGAAGGTTCTATGCCCCAGTGTAGGGGAATGACAGGGCCTGGAAGTGGGAAAGGGTGGGGTGGTGAGCAGGGG
>NW_022196897.1:109428655-109433278 GCF_008632895.1 Mastomys coucha
GGAACCTAGGGAAGGAGATATTGTAAATAAAGAAAACATCTAATAAAAAAATAAACAGGGGAAATGAGAAGCATTTCCATCCTTCTACCCAGCTGCCAACCTCATTCTACATATTATCAAAGTAAAGAAGTCTGAATTTGAGATGCGGCTAACTCATCCTTTATAAACAGGTATGATTTGTCCATTTCTATAGGGTAAAGTTTGAAAATAAACACATCACCTGAATATAAGTAACACAAACTTTGATGGACTAACATGCTAGGTCATGATAAATAGATGAATTTGGAACCTGCTGGAATCTACTCTCCTCCTGCATTTACACATCATTCACAAGCTGAGTAAAATACAAAAAATACAAATAGAAGTTGAATAGAGCAATGTCATCTTCAATGTTAAGAATAAAACTCACAATCTTCAGAGTGTGACTTGATTTCAAAAATTAGATAAAGAAACATAATAAATCCCAGAAATGAAGAATAAACATGTATTCCACTTCAGAACTATACCATTTCAGAAATAGGACTACTAAAATGCAAATAATACATGCATATATGGGTATATATTATATGTAGATTTATATCTCAACGTGCTTAAAGAAGAGGAATGCAAAATTTAAAAGGGAACTTAAAATAATAAGGAAGTAAGCCATCTTTTGTTGTAAGTTGGTTTTGTGAGAGTAAGAACCAGGTCCTACTTTTACTTGCAACCTGAATTGAAGCAAGTAGCAAAATAGATAAGATGGTTTCTATGCATGACCAGATGAACTTTCCTTATGGCATAGTATTTCAAGGTCTTCACACTAACTTTAATTCCTAGATCAGAACTGAAGAAGAGGGTTCAGAACTCCTGTTTACACCTGAAAGTTGGACAGGTATGATAGCTATTTGTAATTCCAACCCTCAGGAGTCAGAGATGGGGGAAAGCATGCCAAGAAAAAACTGGCTACTCAGATCAATGATATTTGGCAAGGTCTAAAGTCAGGGACTAGGCAATCTTTAGTCTCTCCCTACCTATTCAATTATACTGTACTATACTATATTGTACTTGAAGTCCTAGCCAGAGCAATTAGACAACAAAAGAAGATCAAAGGGATACAAATTGGAAAGGAAGAAGTCAAATTATCACTATTTGCTGATGATATGATAGTATACTTAACTGACCCCAAAAATTCCACCAGAGAGCTCCTAAACCTGATAAACAACTTCAGCAAAGTAGCTGGATATAAAATTAACTCAAGCAAATCAGTGGCCTTCCTCTACATAAAGGATAAACAGGTTGAGAAAGAAATTTTGGAAACAAGACCCTTCACAATAGTCACAAATAATATAAAATACCTTGGTGTGACTCTAAGCAAGTAAAAGATCTATTTGACAAAACTTCAAGTCTCTGAAAAAGGAAATTGAAGAAGAGCTCAGAAGATGGAAAGTTCTCCCATGCTCATGGATTGGCAGGATTAATATAGTAAAAATGGCCATCTTACCGAAGGCAATCTACAGATTCAATGCAATGCCCATCAAAATTCCAACTCAGTTCTTCACAGACTCAGAAAGAGCAAATTGCAAATTCATCTGGAATAACAAAAAACCCAGGATAGCCAAAACTATTCTCAACAATAAAGGAACCTCTGGTGGAATCACCATCCCAGACCGTAAGCTGTACTACAAAGCAATTGTGATAAAAACTGCATGGTATTCATATAGTGACAGTCAGGTAGATCAATAGAATAGAATTGAAGACCCAGAAATGAACCCACAAACCTATGGCCACTTGATCTTTGACAAAGGAGCTAAAACCATCCAGTGGAAAAAAGACAGCATTTTCAACAAATTGTACTGGATCAAATTAATTGTATTCTGAGTGGCCTAGTCATCCTGGTGGTCCCAGTGATTGCTATGGCAATTAGAACTACTTGTTATTATTGGTTTAGCAAAGATTGTAAATATACAATTTTTTTTCTGGGAAGATTGGAGACTATACCATAGGGTTGTTTGTTTGTTTGTTTGTTTTAATTGGATAGTTTATTTTGGTTCACTTCAAATGTTATCCCCTTTCCCAGATTTCCCTCTGCAACTCCTCTATCCCCTCTCCTTTTACCCTGCTTCTATGAGGGTGCTCCCCCCACCCACCTCCCCACTCCTGCCTCACTGCCCTAGCATTCTTCTACACTGGGGCATCAAGCCTTCACAGGATGAAGGGCCTCCCCTCCCATTGATGCCAGATAAGACTCCTTAGGCTCCTTCAGTCCTTTCCCTAGTTCCTCCACAGGGGTCCCTGTGCTCAGTCTGAGCACTGGCTTGAGCATCCTTATCTGTATTGGTCAGGATCTGGCAGAGCCTCTCAAGAGATAGCTGTAATTTGTCCAGCTTTCCTTTTATTTTTTTCAACTTATGTTAGGATGACATCATATTGCTACATTGCTGTGTGTTCAAGTGAAAATTGGAAGTTTTGATCTTGTGGTGCTTTCCGAAAAGAGGTGGTCCTTTAAATTTAAAGAAATCAGAGATACTGCTACCTGTGCCAATTTACAACTAGGCACAAATAAAAACATTTCTGAACCAAATCTTTAGGAAAAGGACAACCTATAAGTTTAGAGCATAGATATCCTTGGTTCACATGGGGGGAGTTTGTGCCCATCTATACTTTGGTTTTAGAGATGCGTGGCATCAGTGCACATGCCTCTCATCCCTGCCTTGTGAGTCCTCAGGCTGCCAACCACACAGTCAACTTAGCTTTGCTTCTCCATCAGCTTTGGTAACTATTCAGGCTTTCTTAAGTTAAAAGAAAGAAAATGGTAATTGAGTGAATTCAGTTCTGCCTTGACCTTCCATGAACTCGGTTTTCTTTGTAGGTGTTTTACCATTCGCTGTGCATCTGCGTTCAACTTCTTAACTACTGTGCAGCTTTAGGCAAGAATTTCTAAGAAGCCAGGAGAATCAAAGTGAGTGATTCTAAATCAGGCTGCGCGGAGTTCATTGGAAGAGTGATTTACAGATGTGTTCGGATTTCCAAGATGGGCAGAGCATACCCACAAGGACAGATCTTCTTTGTGCAGTGGCCTAACTGTCACTCATAAAACACACAGCACTGTACTATCGCTAGGACCATTCGGAACACCTGACAACTGTTGAACAAACACAGTAATTCATTTAGAATCTCGGGAAGTTTTCTCTTGAGCAGTGTGAATGGGCCCGCTGAAGCTCCAGGACAGAATGCTAATGCAGCCAGCCTGTGATCAAAGTGGACTGGCATGAGCGGTTAGGACAAGGAGTAACTCCACACTGGTGTTTCTGTTTGATTCTTTTGTTCATGGAGAACAGCACTGGCAGCGGAAGCAAGCGCACTGACAGGAGGCCACTGACAATTCCCAACAAGCAAGCAGGCAAGGCTGAGATGTGTTCTGATAGCTTGATGTATCCAAAAGACAGTTTTGTTTTGACTTATTTTTTTCTTTTTCTTCTGTAGCTCAGACTTGGCCATAATGTATTTTCATTACCCTGTGCTGACTGACTGGCCAGACAGCCACAGTCCCTCTCAATAACCCTGCAGAAACTACCCCGGAAGCTGACAAACTCTTGGGGTTTGCTTTTTCTCGGGGTTTGTCTTTGATTTCTAGAGACAGGTTAAAAGCATTTACTCTGGGTTCGCTGTGGCCCTGTGGCTGAGGAGGTCTTTGCCTTCTTTTTCTTTCTTTCTTTCTCTCTTTCTTTTTTTTTTGTTAACCAAGCAATGCTCCTGTCCTATGACATGTCACAAAGGTATTTGTTTTTGTGGCCATCCCCCTCCCATCGCTGAGCTGCGAGTCCCCACTGACTCCACTGTTACTACATTACATTGGGACGCAGCTCTAATGTAGGGCTTTGAAGGGGAGTTTAATTCTGGTTTGGTTAATGCTCATCTTGTTTAAGATGACAAAGTAAGCTTAAATTAGTTAGATCCCTCCTCAGTGTCCCTATCTGATTGCTTTGACACCTGCATTGTGGAACTTTACTCTGACAATGTATTGTAATCATAAAATCATGCTTTTGAGAAGGTATAGCTAGTGGAATTAAATATAGTATTATATACATACGCGATCTTCATAAAACTATGTATATATTTGCTTTAATTTCAGATGTTAATTAGTGGAAACCAGAGTCCCAAAATACACCCAAGCATGCCTGGTCAATCATATAGAGATCCAGGGAAAATAATGTGCTTAAGAAAGACTTGGGGGTCACTTACACTTTTATGTATTAGAAATTTAATTTAAAAACTGATCCTTGTAGAACACCGTATGAGGTTGCCTGCTAGCCTTTTTTTATATGTTCACATGCATGTCCATACCTGAACACACACAGGCATAGCATTGTATGAGGGAAAGATATCACAACCTCAATGTGGAAGAGGATTTTTATCCTTCACCTGGTGATGCAGAGCACAGATTGGACTTTGTAAAATAACATCCCATGGTGAAATGTCCACCTTTTGGTCTTCCTTCTTCTAGAGTTCCTTGTGGAATGTGGGTTGTTCTTCCTGTATTCCAGACTTTTGCGCTAATTTATCAGAGAGTGCATAGCGTGTTTGTTCTTTTGTGATTGGGTTACCTCACTCAGAATGATATTCTCCAGATCCATCCATTTCCCT
>NW_022196897.1:109434998-109452734 GCF_008632895.1 Mastomys coucha
AAACTGGGAATGGAGAAATTCGCATGTAAATAAAGAAAATATCTAAAATAAAAAAAAAAAGAAAAAGAGCATCCTACTAAATAAAAAACAAACAAGCAAACAAAAAGACTTTATATATTTATGTTCATTTAAGAAAATACTAGTAGTGATGTATTATTATTTTGAAATACACAGTTAATATGTTTGGAGTTATTTAAAATTTATATTGAGAAAAACATGTATTTTTAGTATTCCTGTAGACAAGCATCAGCATAAGACTGTTAAATTGATTGTTTTTTATATCTTTTATAATAAAAAAAAAATCCCATGGTGAAAGAGTGCTATTTAGAACATGAAGAAACAAGTCATACACCGAGACAAAATATTCCAAAAATAGTATTAAATGGACTATCAAAAATCAATATAATAAACATCTTGTACAATATAAGCAGAAACATCTAACAGAAACAACACTGCAGATCAATGCAGTTGAGGAAGCACAGGGAAGCAGGGTGCTAAAGCCCTGGTGCCTGTGGAAATAACAACTGTAACTACAACAAAATGTCACTAAGTAACTACTGGAAGCGCTCACATTTAAACAGAAAGAAGCAGGCCTGTGAAAAGCTGGCAAAGATGAAGTGGAACCAGTTTTGAAAATTGCTATTGGAATTCAAAGCATCACGAATTGCTTGGAAAGAAATCTATCAATAACTTTAAAGTTAATCACTTGGCCTGCCCAGAAGTCAGAAGCAAACCCATCATAGATATTAACCAGAAGAAACTAAGACATATCTCAACACAGACACTTACATATGAGTTACATTAGAAACTTTATTCATTATCACCAAAAAGGGAAATACAACTGTATCCGTTAGCTGGCAATCAGTTTACTTGATTATAATATATTCTTACAGTGCAATAAAGTGATAAATAAAAAAGTCACAGAAGAAAATAGATTCAAAAGCATTATGATAAAATCAGTGAGACTTCCCTCCACAGCCACCATCCCCCCCAACACACACACAAAGGTGCACACAATTTGCCCTAGCTTATATGGAATCCTGTAGAAGGAAACTTGGATAAAACAAGTCAGGAAAATGGCTGCCATGGGCTACACTGAGGAAGGTAGGGTAGCCCATGAGAAAGAAAAAGCTTTTGGGACATTCTGTATCTAGACTAGAATAGCACCTCTATAACTGGAAGACAGAACTCACAAAAGTATGCCTAAAGATCATGGGTTTTACTGTATGAAAATTAGATTTGGCTAAAATGTCAGTAATACTCACTTCTAGGGGGATAACATTCTTGTATTTGTTGTTTCTACATTATAATGGAAGTGTTATAACACTGAAGTATTCCCAAGGTGCTTTGGTCTTCAGGTCCTATAACAACGTGATCAAGACAGAATACGAAGCAGGTTCATGGCGCTTGCTGTTAGACTGATGCTGTTTTTGCAGATGAAAGGAGTGAAGGAAAAAGGTGATGAGGTTTGTGTCTAGTGCTGAGAAGCCATTGCACATGCATACTAGGATGTAGGAAAGCAGGCTCCAGAAGAGTCTGTCTGAAACTCCTGTGGTCCATTCCAGAGTGGTCCTTTCCTGCACTTCTCATGCAAAACTATAGCAGCTGCACACTACCCCAACTTTTCAAAACACAAAATCTAGACAGAATGTAATTGTCCAATTTTTAAATTAGAAAACACAGATACTGCTCTGTTACAGCCCCTTAGTCCACTGAAAATCGGAGTTCCACAGAAAAATGGCCCTTGGTAATCATTAAAGGAGCATTTACTGTTTCAGGCCATGAGGCTGCAGTGTCAGGTTCCAAAAGTGGTAACTGGATGGGAAGCCAATTAACCAAAGGTGCCTGTGACAGAGATGCCAATATTGTGCAGCACATGGAGCAACACAGTCCATAAGACAGTGTGAAGAATTCCCCAGTGAAGGCATCCACACTAGAATATGTAAACTCAAGGTTAAAAACATGTTCCTTGTTGAACTTGCCAACTGGATTCCTTTTAAAAGATGACGAAAGTGTCAAACTCAAGGCAGACATGTTTACCTGCTTCTTTATTTCATGAAGCAATCTCACTGTATATATGGAGTACTTTCTCAAGATGGTTTGTTTTTCAAATACATACAAATAACACATGTAAGTGATATAAAATTAATATTACATGATAGTTTACTTCAAATTCACCCTGGCATAGCAGTGTTTCCAGGGAAAAGACACTTTGAAACTTGCATGTTTTGTTTTGTTTTGTTTTGTATTGTTTCCCACACTTAAATGAAGTGCTTCTACTGTTGACTTACTATTTTTGGTATGATATTTTCATGATACTGTAGCATCTCTTACACACCACACACAACACTTCCCTGCTCTTATAATGAATGAGTTGCATCTAAGAGTTTGATTGAATAAATAAGAATTAATTATTTTAACCAGAAAATTTTAATTTTTCTTACCTGTGTTGTTTTTCCTTTTACTTATGACATTATTTTTACTTTTTTCTTTACTTAATTTCTAACCATTTGTCTCTCATTTCCTTCTCTATCCAATCATAATCTAGCCCAGTCATTAAACTTAGTGTAATCTGTCACATTTCATGAAGAAACAAGGGTTTCTGGAGGACAGCTTGCTCTTAGTACCACACACAGGTGCCCTGTTGTCTTAGTCAGGGTTTCTATTCCTGTACAAACCATGACCAAGAAGCAAGTTGGGGAGGAAAGGGTTTATTCAGCTTACACTTCCACATGGCTGTTTATCACCAGAGGAAGTCAGGACTGGAACTCAAGCAGGTCAGAAAGCAGGAGCTGATGCAGAGGCCATGGAGGGATGTTCCTTACTGGCTTGCTTCTCCTGGCTTGCTCAGCCTGTTCTCTTATAGAACTCAACACTTCCAGCCCAGGGATGGCACCACCCACAAGGGGCCTTACCCCCTTGATCACTAATTGAGAAAATGTCCCACAGCTGGATCTCATGGAGGCATTTCCCCAATTGAAGCTCCCTTCTCTGTGATAACTCCAGCCTGTGTCAAGTTGGCACACAAAACCAGCCAGAACAATTGAACCCATGTCAACTTGACACACAAACACATCACTATTAAGCCTCAACCTTTACTTTCTTATTCTTCCCCAAGATCTAAAGTCCCACAGTCTTTACATATTAAAAGTTCAATCAATTTGAAATGTCCAATATCTTTTAAAATTCAAAGTCTCTTAACTGTGGACTCCACTAAAATACTTTCTTCCTTCAAGAGGAAAAAATGTCAGGGCACAGTCACAATCAAAAGCAAGACCAATGTCTGGGATCCAACTCATGATCTTCTGGGCTCCTCTAAGGGCTTTGGTCACTTCTCCAGCTCTGCCCTTTGTAGCACACATCTTGTCTTCCAGGCTCCAGATGCCTGTACTCCACTACTGCTGCTGTTCTTGGTGGTCATTGCATGGTACTAGCATTTCCAAAACAGTGCTGTCTTCTGCTGTAACTAGGCTTCACCAATAGTCTCTCATAGACTGTCTTCATGGTGCCAAGCCTCAACTCCTTTGCATGAGTTGAGGCTTGGGCCTCATTTTCAGTCCTGGGCCATCAATTGCAAACTGAGGCTGCCTCTTCACCAATGGCCTTCCATGGCTTCTCATTGTGCCCAGCCTCAGCTGTTCTTCATGACTCCTTCATGCCTTCAAAGCCAGTACCACCTGAGTGACTCTTATACATTACCAAGTCCTGCTGCAGCACAAGGTACAACCTTGGCTATCTCTGGAACACAGCCTCTTTGTGCTCTCAGAAAACATTTCCAGATGTCACCTCAGTGATGCTGGTCTCTTCTTAATCACCGCTAATTTCTTAGCGCCAGCTAACCAGCATCAATAGTCCCAGTAATGCAAAGTTTTTGCTTTAGTAGTTCTGGTATCTTGCTAATCACAGCTGATACTTCAGCCATAGCTAACCAAAACCACAGAATCTTCACAATCAAAACAACATGGCCCTGATAAGAGTCTTTAATCTTCCCTCTGAAATTTCACAAGCCAGGCCTCCATCCCTGCACTGTTCTCAACATGATCTTCCAAGCTGCTACAGAACATCCCACAGAGTTCTGAACAACCAGTGGTTCTTCTAGCTCAAAGTTCCAAAGTCCTTCCACAGTCCTCCCCAAAACATGGTCAGGTTGTCACAGGAATACCCCACTATGCATACCCCACTATGCTGGTACCAATTTGTCTTAGTCGGGGTTTCTATTCCTGCACAAACATCATGACCACGAAGCAAGTCAGTAAGGAACATCCTTCCATGGCCTCTGCATCAGCTCCTGCTTCCTGACCTGCTTGAGTTCCAGTCCTGACTTCCTCTGGTGATGAACAGCCATGTGGAAGTGAGCTGAATAAACCCTTTCCTCCCCAACTTGCTTCTTGGTCATGGTTTGTGCAGGAATAGAAACCCTGACTTAGACACATGTTATGAGTTTTTCCCAGCAGCTCCTTGACACCTCCTATCATTTAGACTATGAGGACCTTTCTTAATTTATGTCCACAAATACAGCCTGGAACAGTTTCTGGAGACAGAGCATATAGAAAGCCAATGATTTCAATGTTCACTTCAGCTGACAAAAGTCTTCATATTATCTTGAAACTTGTAGTTTATCAAGATATGAAAATTCAGGGAAGATTTTTTTTCCTCTATGATTTTTAAGGCATTGTTCTGCTACTGTCTGAAATCCATACTTTTCCTGAATATTTTTTTTAAATCTTTAGAAGGTGTAATGGTTTTTATTTTAACTCCAGAAGGTTCTGAAATTTCCTGAGAACTCAACTTGCTATAGACACCTTTTCCAATGCTATACCAAATACTTCAGGGTCTTTAATAAAGAGGAGAATTTTGTTTCTGTATATGTATATAGCATTTTTAGGTAATTGAGGTAATTTCACTTCCATTTTTGTTCTCTCAGGAGCTATGAAGGTATTGAACTCATGAATTCTAGATTTCACTGTTTTCTGAACCTTGCTAAGCCCACCGTTGTATGTGTGTGTTTGACTTAACCACCACAATCTACTGATATTTTTTTCAAATTACAGGACTTTCAAAGAGTAGATTTTCAATTATTTGGCTTCTTCTTCATATAAGAACCTCTAATTTTAGCATGTTTTTAATTTTCATTTCTCTTTCTCTCTAACACATAAATTATAACTACAAAAATCTTACCATTTTATTTGAAAGCAATTCTTGGTTTGCAGATCTAAGAACCTCAAGAAAAATCTATTCATATTAATATAAAAAAATAACAACTAAATTTCAAAAACCAAAGAGAAAGAGAAAAAAAGCATCCACACACACAGATATTGAAAGACTCCCAGAACTGGGGAGATCCTTACTCAAGTCTCGGGATGACGCCACCACCCAATAACTCACAAGAGACCAAACTTGCTGCAATCACATGAGGTATATTTGGGATAGGCCGGTACCAGGGTCAATCTCATGACCATGCAGGCCAGAGGAATTCAACCATGAGCATGAGGAGTAAGGGGTATTTAAAGGGAAAAACCACAAAATGGAGGCTGGGAGAGGGTTACTAAGGAAACATAACATAAAAACAGTGGAAAATTTCAGAGGGACCCAACCCAAGGTATTCAGTTAGGGAGGGGAACATATTCATTCTAGGAATGTAATCTTCATCTACGGTCGACAGGGTGGAGAGGCTCATAAACCAGTAGACCTCCAATCTTAGTTCTGCCCTCATTGTGGATCAGTCAGGAGGGGCAGATTTCGGGAACCAGAGCCCTGAGGTTGTTTGTTAGCCAAGTTCCTGGAACTGGCTACTCCACATTTTTGGCTTGTTACTGAAAGGCTGGAGAATCTTAAAATTTAAAATGAGGGCATTTAATACAAATGTATGGAGTATAACCTTTACCTAAAAGGACATGGAGGGCCATTGTAGCCAGCCAGAAATATAAAATAGCCAGTTCCAGGAACTCAGAGCCTCAGGGCTCTGGTTCCCCATACATGCCCCTCCTGAATGATCCACAATGAGGGTGGAACTAAGAATGAAGGTCTAGTGGTTTATGAGACTCTCCACCCTGTCAACCAGTAGATGAAGATTACATTCCTAGAATGAATGTGTTCCCCTCCCTAACTGAATACCTTGGGTCAGGTCCCTCTGAAATTTTCCACTGTTTTTATGTTCTGTTTCCTTGGTAACTCTCTCTCCGTCCCCAGCTTCCCTTAAATACCTTACACTTCTTGTGTTCCGGGTCGAACTCCTCTAACTGGCAAGGTCATGAGATCAACCCCAGTACCGGTATCCTCATGTGATTGCAGCGAGATCGGTCTCTCGTGAGTCATTGGGTGGTCGCGTCATCCCAAGACTTGAGTAAGGATCTCCCCAGTTCTGGGGGTCTTTCATTACAGAGGTTTTCCTTGACCCCTTCTAAGTAAAGGTTATACATTATACATACATTTCTATTAAATGCCCTCATTTCAAATTCTGAGATTCTCCAGCTTTTCAATATTATCTACCAGTATCATATCCTAAACAGCAGAAGAGAAAGCTCTGAAAAGACCCTGTCAGTTTATATCTGGAAGATTTTCAAATTTTAAAACTCTGAAAATAAGTTTGGCTGTTCCTCAGAAAATTGGACATAGTACTATCACAGACAGGGTTTCTTGCGCGGAGCTCTAGTTCCACAAGATGATGAGTTCTGGCCAGGTGTGCAAGGGATTCAGTGGGTGATAGACATGACACAAGAAGTGTGCTATCTGAATGTATTTCTTAAAAATGGCATCAGGTTTTTACAATCATTGCAAAAGACTAATGAAAAATCTGGCAGCTCAGTAGTCGAGGTACATCTGAGGCCATCGAAAACACACTAGGTCTAAAACAGCAGCCATCTCCTCTGGACTGGTGCAGCACCCATGGGCTCCGAGCATGCTCAGGCCGCACGGGCCCGGCGGGAGTTGGGGGGGCGAGGGGGGCTGCTGGTGCGCCAGCCAGGTGCACAGAGGCTGGAATCTCGAATGCTGAATGCAGACTGCTACACACTGTCTCACACACACACACACACACACACACACACACACTCTGCTCAAGGTCCCTCCCATCCTCAGTAAAACACCCACTATGCTAATCTTTTGGACAAGTAGAGACTTGTCTCTTGCTAATTCCTAGGAGTGGTTCAGCTGCAGTACTTGACTGAGAATGAGAATTCTACTTGACCTTGCCCTGGGATAAGTCTCCCATTCTGTAAACTTCAATGCCCTATTCCCTTCATTATTTCCCTAACAATGCCAGAGGCAATTAGTCTGGGTGGGTAACATTCTTTATGCAATTTCAAGCCAGGGTTTGGCTAAGATGTTGGAACATTGGTAAAGGTCAGAGAGCAATGTCCAATTTTATCTAGCTATTAGTAAATCATACCTTGGTGGGCACCTAGCACGCAAGTTCGCAAGGACATATCTGGGCTACCTCTGAGTTAGGGGTGCCAGGAGACAATGCAGGGGCAGGAGACTGGCTTCCTTGAAGCTTTCGCCTCAAATACTGCTGTCACACAAAGTCTGAGTGGCACAGTACTACCTGAGGACCCAGCTATACCACTCCTGGGCATATACCCAGAAGATGCTTCAACATGTAATAGGGACATATGCTCCACTATGTTCATAATAGCCTTATTTATAACAGGCAGGAGCTGGAAAGAACCCAGATGTCCCTCAATAGAGGAATGGATACAGAAAATGTGGTACATTTATACAATGGAGTATATTACTAAACTATTAAAAATGATGAATTCATGAAGTTCTCAGGTGTGCCGCGCCGATCACCCTGACCAGCAGGGAAGAAAGACTAGCACACTAGTTCTTTCTAGCAGCAGTTTACTCAGGAGCTGTTAGTTACATGAGAATCAAGGGTGTGCCCCCGAATGGTTCGTAAGTGCTGCTTAAATACCCTTCGTAGGACTGCCCATGAGCCCATACCACGTCTTGCGCTATCATTGGCTATAGCCTCATGACAAAGATCAGACCACTGGCGGGTGCAACCCTCTTGCCAAATAAGGGGCAGCCTGGGGGGCCTTTTTCAGTCTCTGGCCCCCTTTTCTTTCTCTTCTTCCTAAGGGAGCTTTTCTCTGTCCTCTCAATTAGATCTTGTAATTCCTCATCTGTACCAGACCAATCTGTGTCTGAGTTCTCTTTTCCTGAGTTCACTGACCTCTCCTCTTTCAGCTGTTCCAGAGCTGTCTGCCTTTCCTCAACTGTCTTACAACACTCCTGATCTTCTAGGCAGCTCTCTTTAAATTGGGCTGACCCCTCTATCTCATACACCTTAGAACTAACAGGTCTAACTATAGACTGAGGATTTGTGTCAAACAATCGAATTGAAACATTTCTTCCCTTAAAGATACAATGTTGGTTCTTTTCTCTCTGCACTTGGCACTCTTCTTGGTAAAAGGCCATCCATTTAAGGAACATGGGTGAGGGGAACACAGCCTTGACCACCTCCCTCCAATCTCTGAGGGTGAGAGACTGGTGGGCAAAGCCCTCAAGGATGGTCTCTACCCAAGGTGAATGAGAGCCATCCTCTGTCACTGTTTTCTTTAGTTCCCTAAGGTCTTGGGCTTCTCAGGGATACTAAGCTGTTGCCAGAGTTAACATTAACCAGAAACAGGTGGCTAGTATCTCCCAAGCTGAATTCACCCACCCTCGCATAGGGCTGCTTGATGAAGGCAGCTCTTCCACGGCCTTAAAACAGCGGTGATCTTCCATTTTGTTCTTAACGAGCTTCTACACAGATCTTAACAGTTCTTAAAGAGTCAAAAAAATTGAGTTTAACATTAACAGCTCTAGGAGAGCCAGAAAAATTGAAAACAAAGTGCCCATGGTTATTTTTGTTACCCTTTTTTGTTACTTTTCTTCTACTTTCAGTTCACTACTCTTTATAGCCTCTACTTCCCAGGTCTTTATTGTTCCAACCCGGAGACCTTATTTTATTGTCTCTACTCCCGAGATCTTTATATATGAAGCCTCCTTCCGAGGACCTTAATAGATGAAGCCTCCTTCCGAGGACCTTAATAGATGAAGCCTCCTTCCGAGGACATTAATAGATGAAGCCTCCTTCCGAGGACCTTTCCACTGACGGGCCCCACTTACCGGCCACTTACCGATCGATCGCCCTGTCTGCTACTGGTTCTGGAACTCGGGAAAATCTAGTAGGAAACTCCCCGTACAGGCCACCAGTTGTGCCGCGCTGATCACCCTGACCAGCAGGGAAGAAAGACTAGCACACTAGTTCTTTCCAGCAGCAGTTTACTCAGGAGCTGTTACATGAGAATCAAGGGTGTGCCCCCGAATGGTTCGTAAGTGCTGCTTAAATACCCTTTGTAGGACTGCCCATGAGCCCATACCACGTCTTGTGCTATCATTGGCTATAGCCTCATGACGAAAGATCAGACCACTGGTGGGTGCAACCCTCTTGCCAAATAAGGACTTGTTTACTCCTTAGCAGAAGGATGGCAGGCGCCATCTTTAAGGCGCGGCAGTGCTCCACACTCAGGCAAATGGATGGGACTAGAAAATATCATCCTGAGTGAGGTAACACAATCACAAAAGAACTCACATGGTATACACTCACTGATAAGTGGATATTAGGCCAGAAGTTCGAAATACTCAAGATACAACTTGCAGACCACATGAAACTTAAGAAGAAGGAAAACCAGTGTGGATACTTAGGTCCTTCTTAGAAAAGGGAATCAAAATACCCATGAGAGGAGATACAAAGACAAATTATGGAGCAGAAACTGAAGGAAAGGCCATCCAGTAACTGTCCCACCTGGGGATTCATCCCATATACAGTCACAAGCCCAGACACTATTGTGGATGCCAACAAGTGCTTGCAGACAGGAGCCTGATATAGCTGTCTCCTGAGAGGCTCTGCCAGTGCACGACAAATACAGAAGGGGATGCTCACAGCCATCCATTGTACTGAACACAGGGTCCCCAATGGAGGAGCTAGAGAAAGGACCCAAGGAGCTAAGGGGTTTTGCTGCCCCACAGGAGGGACAACAATATGAAACAACTAGTACCCCCAAAGTTCCCAGGGACTAAACCACCAACCAAAGAGTACACATGGTAGGACCCATGGCTCCAGCCCATAGGTAGCAGAGGATGGTCTTGTGGGACATCAATGAGAGGAGAGGCCCTTGGTTTTGTGAAGGCTCGATGTCCCAGTGTAGGGGAATGCCAGAACAGGGAAGTAGGAGTCAGTGGGTTAGTGAGCAGGGGGAGGGGCAATGGGATAGGAGGGTTTTCCGAGGGGAAATGAGGAAAGGGGATAAAATTTGAAATGTAAATAAAGAAAATATCTAATAAAAAAATGAAAAAACATTACATAGGCTTAAGCATAGGAGTGGAGAAGTCATTATTAGTATGTAATCCCATATGAAATGCCAGTTACATGAAATCGGAAAGAATAATGTCAATACAACATATAAATAAACATTTGTATAGATATGAGTCCTATAAATCCCCAAATATGAAGCCAAATATATTCACAGAGAACTGTTAAGGTTAAAAACAAATACCCTCAGTTGACATTATGAGATAAGTAACCTCCAAAGACAACCCCTAGTTGTTTTGTTTTGGCCAACTACTAAGCATGTAGCCTGAGGAGTAGTTTCTTTCCCCTGTGATACTCACTTGGAAAACAACTAATTTTTCCTTTTAAGTGGCTATCAATTCAGGATTACTTCTGGGTTGGGGATCGGGGAATGCTTGGTTTGGTTTGTTCTGTTTTCTTTTGTTTTGACAGAGAAACAAGAGAAAGAATGTAAAGTTTGCACTGGGCAGGTAGTCAGGTAGAAGGATTTGGGGAGAGTATGTGGAGGTGAAAGCATGACTGAAATATATTTTATGAAGGAAATGTTTTTTGATTTAAACATTTATAAATACAAAACAAATATAATCCAGAGGTTGGTATATTGCAGTTATTTTATGGGTCAATGGCCTCTCTCTCTCTCTCTCTCTCTCTCTTACAATAGATGCATTATAAGTTCATAGATTCCAAATTGTTGAAGAAATAAGGGATAAAGAAACAATTTCTAAAAGCTAATAGAGTAACTATAGTGCTGGAATTAAGCTATGCTGATAGCAAGGTAGACTCCAAAACAATAAATATTAATTAGACTTATACATTTCATAACAGAAAAATAATTGCTTTGCCAAGGAATCATAAAAGTTGTAAATATACGAACATATAAAATAATTTCTCCCAAATATGCTAGGAAATTTTGTAGAACTGAAAGAGAAAGACATTAGAGGATACAGAGTTATACTAAAATTATCCAATTGCCAATAATGATGGAACATGTAGATAGAAAAAACTTTGAGTAGATGGGGAATTTGAACAGCTCTAACCTCCTTTTGTAAAAATAATTTCCACAAAGAACACGTGGATTGCACTCAATGGTAGGTGATTCACCAAGCCCTAAAACAAACCTCAGCAAATATAAACATAGTGAGATTTTATGCTGTAATAAATTAAGGACTAATAAGGAGATATGTATAATATACAAAGTTTCAGAAAATGAATAACATATTTCTAATAAGTGATCCACAAGTGTTAGATATCACCCAGAAAATGAAATGAGAAAGTGAATAAGAACAATATAAAAGACAATTCAGGGATAACAACTAAGGGAAAAGAGGAATTCATTTGTTAGTACAAAAATGGAAGGTCAGTCCAAATCTTAAGACTCATGTTAAGAAATTTACATATAAATAGCCAGCCAAAGCGAAACTAAAGAGACACAGGTAAATATTATATAAGTACTGTTGCATAAAGTTGTGTTTACAAAGCTGGTCTGTTATCATATTGCCTCCGATCCCTCTGTGTGTGTGTGTGTGTGTGTGTGTGTGTGTGTGTGTGTGTGTGCGCGCGCGCGTATGAGTGCCTAGAGTTTGACAGTATGTGTCTTTCCCAATTACTCTTCTACCTCTCCTACTGAAGCAGAACAAGAGCTCACCAATTTTGTTGGGCTGGCTAGACAGTTTCCTCCAGGGATTCCTTGTTTTCTGTGTGCTGAGAATCCAGTTGGCTGACACACCTACACAACATTCACATGGGTTCTTGGTTCCAAATGGTAGTTCTCATACATGCACAGAAAGCACTTTAACCACTGTGACATCTCCCCGGCCACACCCTGTCACTTTTCTTCAACAATTTGCCATTACCATTGCTAAAAACAGAATATGAAATACAAAACATCTAGATTATGAAGACATAGCATCCATTACTCCCCTACTCATTAATACACACATGTACACAGACAAAACCTTGATAAAACTAATAAAGATAACAATACAAACAGCAAAATCAAAAACATTTCAAAATACTACCAATGAAATATCAAAAAATGCAATTATGTTCAGCAAAATTTTTAGTATAAAGGAAACAAATGACATATATCACTGCCTATTATAATAGTAAATTATTCAAGTAAACCAAGAGATTTCTCATGTGCACACAGCCAAACATTTTTGTTCTAGAAATTCTTGGAACTCTTATATTCATGAACCAATCTAAGAAAAATGTAAACATATGTATACACAAAGATGTGCAAAAACACTCACAGAAAAGTTATTTATAAAACTAAGATTCCAGAAATAATTCAAGTGTGCAGTAACTGGTGACAGGCTATCAGAGTCATATATTTTGCAAAAGAGAGTGATTCATTTGTCAATGTGAAGGAACAAAAGTGTTGCTGTACTGCAGACTGACGTACGTCAAGAACATTGCTCCACGAGGGCTAAGTTGGTAAACCCCACACTGTGAGATTCCTGTTAGATCACAGCTCTATAAGAGGCAAAGATGTTGAAACAAGCTTGTCAAAGATCCATGGTGGACACATGAATGAGCTTCAAATGAGCATAAGGAATTATCTGAGGACAATGAAAGGCTTCTGTAATTAAATTCTGGTATAGTTCATTTAACACTATAAATTAATTCTTAAAATATTTAATTTTGCTCTTTCCAATGTGGGGATTAATTATATAAAATTCATGCCTCTCTAGAACATTTAGAAAAAGAAAATATCATATATGAATTTCAAGTCCTTTCCAAATTATTCTGAAGAAGATGAAAACTCAGGTTTTTTTGTTTTTGTTTTTTGTTTGTTTCTTTTTTTGTTTTTTTTATTTTTTAATTTTTTTATTTTTTAGATATTTTCTTTATTTACATGTAAATTTCTCCTTTCCCAGTTTCCCCTCCAAAAAACAAACAAACAAACAAACAAAACCAACAAGAACAAACTCCTGTTGCCTCCCCCGTCCCCATGCCTGCCACCCCACCCTCTCCCACTTATTGGCCCTGGCATTCCCCTACACTGGGGACAGAACCTTCACAGGGCCGAGGTCCTCTCCTCCTATAGATGATCGAATTTGCAATCCTCTACTATACACATGCTGCCAGAACAATCAGACCCATCCATGTGCAGTCCTTGGTTGGTGGTTGAGACCCTGGGAGCTAAACTCAGTTTTTAATAATGTTAAAAATTTAAAAGCCAGCTTTACTTTGCAGTTGTATTTTCTTTGACTTGTTTAATGCTAGCACATGAAAGTACTTGACCCTATAGCTCTTTCATCAGCAGGTAAGTCTATTAACTAACTCAGCCTTACAATTATCCCATTACTCATCCTTTTGCCATTATGTCTTACTAAGTCATAAGTTGGGATCTCAGAACTAGAAACAATGCAGAGAGAATTCCAAGCATGCTCCACCAAATGTTAATGAATGCCTCCACCCCTCTTCACCAGGAACAACACTAAGGATACCAATAGGCTAAAAATAAATAGTTTCCATTGCTACAGAGACACTTGCATTTGATGATGTTATTACAATTTTACCTTGATTTTATAAATTAACACATTAGTATTATGTGAATCTCTACAGTCAGAGATATATTGATGCCACCAACTTCAGTGGTCAATTTCAAAGCCATAAGCCTTGGGATTTTGAGGTTACTGTATCCAGGAGAGAAAAAAATATATCCATATAGATTTCTCTTCAGAGTCCCGTCATGATACATTTACTTTCAGTGGAATACAAAGATACAGTTTTACATTAAGCAGATGAAGCATGAAGGAAATTTACTTGATCCTTTTATACAATAGCACATAAGTTTCCAAGTAAGTGACATTGCATTATTTGATGTAATTCCTTCAAATTCCATGCTCTACTTTGCAAACAATCTGCTAAGATTGTCATATAAGATGATTCTGGGAGCAAGGTATTTTAAAGCATGTCAAGGTCATTGATTTTCCAAATGTACAATTATACATGTATATAATTTCTTTGATAATAAGACTAATGCTTGTGGTATTTTAGATGTTCTTAACATCACCCCACATGCAAAATTCTAGTCACTGGACCTTTCTTCAAAGGTTGCCCTTAAGATCCACCTATTACAACTGCAGATGGTGAGGACACTCTACCCTCTTGCTGGCATAGAGAGGCAGTGCAAAATACTTCAGTGAAGGTCTCACAGGAGCTCTTGGTACAATCTCAGATCAGATATGTTAAACTTTTCTCAGGCTTTAATTGATAGTGTTTATACTCTGGCACTTTGAGGGCTCTTGTCTTGGGCTCAAGCTGTAATTCATCTGTGCCTTAACTGACATTTCCAAATGCTGTACTATTTCTCACATCTGGAAGAACTTGCTCAAATATCTTGAAGAACTTGTTGCTACTGTGAAAGTGTTCTCTTAGTCTGACTTCTTCTAGACTCTCATGAACTTTATCTCAGTATTCTTACGGAGTCTTACCACTAGAAAATCTCCAAATTAACTTGAGTTTTATTGATTGATTGATTGATTGATTGATTGATTGATTGATTTATCTTATACAGGTTATGTGTTCCTTTATGAAGTCTATTATAATTTAGAGATAGATTAGATGGTCAAAGTGTATAAGGCAAAGATCACATGATTTTAATCCTATGCCAAAAAAACTACAGGCAACTAAGGAATTCTGAAAATAGGAGAAATAATCTTCTTTAGGGAGAAACACACCAATTGTTATCCAATACACCATGCTGGTGGGTATTTGGAAAATCAGAAAGCTGAGAGAGACATGGACAGTGCAAGCTGTGCTTAGGAAGTCTCACGGGGGAACAAAAATCATCAGGAAATGGGATAACAACTATGGTGATATTCTATGGAAGGTAACTGCTTTAACTCTGTCCATGTCCTAAGAATGAGACTGAGACTAAATTAAAGGATAATGGACTAATTTGTTTGCCAAGAAGACTGTAGGATGCAGACTGTGTCCTGGTTATTGCTGCTTTTATCCAGGTCTTCGGAGAGTTAGAGTTAGACAGAACAATAAATGGAATAGAAAGATAAGAAAACTGTGCAATTTGACAAGGAAATAACAGAATAAATTTGAAGACAACAGAGGCAAAGAAAGTGTGTCTGTAATTGCTGAAGATATTAGTTCCTTTAAAGCAAAACTTCTTATTCTGCACTGGGACAATAGGAACAGTGAGAGCAAGGCTTCATTCTTCTCTGTAAGAAGTTCTGACTTGTAAAAATACAAGAATACACAAAAGAAGAGCACCTTCCATGAAACTAGCAATTCAAAACTCAAGATTTCTCTATTCAAAAACAACCACCTAGGGAAGTATTCTCAAGTGTCAGCCTCAAAGACACACAAAGGCCACTGCAAACTTTGGTCCAAAGTAGTAAGGCTACATCTCCATTTTGAGCTGATCACAGAAATTGACAACAGGTATGAGTCAGGGTTCACTGGAGAAACAGGACCAATAACATGTGTGTGTGTGTGTGTGTGTGTGTGTGTGTGTGTGTGTGTGTGTGTGTTTGTGTGTGTGTGTGTGTGAGAGAGAGAGAGAGAGAGAGAGAGAAAGAGAGGGAGAGAGAGAGAGAGAGAGAGAGAAAATGATGTACATATTAAAAGTTTGTGTTATAGTAGTAACAACAGTTGTATCAACCTGAAAACCTTGAGATGAAATACTTCAATAATCCCAATCTGATGCCTACAATCTAGATGGCTCTGGGGAGCGTATGGTCCTTTGTCAACCATGAGAATTTAGAAAAACTGGTTCTTATATCCCAATGAAGGAGATGGAAAACTTTAAAATGAAAAATTTAAATCACTGAAGAAAATAATTGAGTAAGATACTAGGAGATGGTAAGACACTAATGGATGGGCAGAATTAATACACTAAAATTTTTGTACTATCAAAAGAAGTCTATACATTTAAAGCAAACTATCCAAATTCCAATGTTATCCATCATAAAATTAAAAAAAAAATTAAATTTCCATGAAAGCAGAGTAAGTCAAGTCTGAAACAAGAGAAAAGCCCAAGGACCAAAATGCAAATTGTCTTTCTTCTACCATAATATTTTTATGGTAGAATAATATTTTTATATCTTGTAGGAAACTACAAGAAAGTGCTCTCATCACTCAGAGTGAGTACTTCTACATCAAATAAAGCAATCAGTTCAATTCTTTACTTAAGATTCTCTATTCAGGGAGATTCTAATATGTGTCAAGTTGACATTGAAAGTAGCCACATGGAATCATACATGTGTCACTGATTTTGTTAGAATGAGTGGCTCAAGCATAAGGAATGAAGAAACTTTGCACCAGGGTTTCATGAGGTTCAAGATACCATGGACTATGGACCAGGAACAGTTAACTGAAGAGTGGTCCTGAGAAATGACTGAATAAAGTTATGAAGGTGAAGCCTAATAGCATTAGAAATGTCAGTCTGTTGGAAATCTCAAGGCCATGAAAGATGCATTGATGAAACATCAGAAATAGGATGCAGCTATCCCATGGGTGAGATTATGTGTGTTCTCAAGTGTCAGAATTGGAGGGTTAGGAATGCTAAAAGCCATTAGATTCCACAGGATACTCTCTGAAGCCCTAGATGGTGCATATGAAACTGGAAGATTTGCCTGTTTGTTAGACTGGGTTTTGTTCTTATTTTGGCTTTTTTCCCTTCGTTTTGTCCTCATTTCTCCCTTATAGAATAAGGTTTACTCTGAATGATTGGGTATTGGATGCCTTTTGTCGACTATTTGTATTTACAGGGGCTAACAGAAGGTTATGTTGGGTCTCAAAAGATACTTAGGGCTTTGTACTTTTGGAATGTGTTGGGATTGTTAATGACTACAAGGACTTCATGAAATGGATTTTGTATTATGAAATGAAAATGAGACTTTAGAGGAATGAGGACAGAAATGTTCTGATTTAAAATGACAAGTTTGGATATTTATTTAATCAGATTTGAGTTGTGATTTATAAATCTTTATTGTCAACTTGACTAGATATAGACTCACTATAAAAACACACTTCAGTGTACATCTATGAGGGTATTTCCAGGAAAGGGCAGTTACAGGGGAAAGTTGTGCCCTGAACATTGATATGGTGAGGACTCAGACCAAATACAAAGGAGAAAGGAAAGTTGAGTGGCAACATCCACTTCTCTGCTTTCTACTCATAGATATAGTGTGATCAGAAGGTTAGATATAATGCATAAAATATGTAGATTATGTCAGCCTTAATAAATCTTTCTTCCCTTAAAAACTGTATCATACTGTGTATTTTGTAACAACAAAGATGAAAGTAACTAATCCAGAGTGAGAATGAAAATCCTGAATAGAAACATTTGCACCTAGCAAAATTAAACTCCCCAAATTAAAAGAGATATTAATATATTTCTAGAAAATTAAAACTGAACTCATTACTATCATGAT
>NW_022196897.1:109452744-109468081 GCF_008632895.1 Mastomys coucha
AAAAGAAAAAATGGAATTCATTTATGTGGTTCTTGTAAACTTAGCTTCAATAATAAAAAAAGATACAAATTAAAATAGATACTTGGAAGAAAGGAATAAGTCTAAACATGCCACCAGAAAGGGTAGAACTGATAAACATTTCTTACAAAGTGGTAGGTTTACAAAACCAACATAAAATAATCATATAATAATACTTTCTTTTTAAAAAAACTATTCTTTACATCCCAATCACTGCTCCCCAGTCCACACCTCCCAGAGTCCCTTCCCCCACCCCCTCTCCATAAGGGATCCCCCACCATGACTCATAAATTCTTTTCAGTATTAGGCACATCATCCCCCACTGAGACCAGACAAGGCAACTTTGTTGGGGAACAGATTCCACAGACAGGCTACAACTTTAATGACAGCCCCACGTGGCAAACATGCTGCACATCAGCTACATATCTCCCTGGGGCCTCTGTATATCCTATGTGTGCTCCTTGGCTTATGGTTCAGTCTCTGAGGGTTTGTTTTTTTAAAAATTTTTATAGATATTTTCTTTATTTACATTTCAAATGTTTTCCCATTTCCTCATTTTTCCACAGAAAACCCCCTATCCCATATCCCTTCCACTTGCTCACCAACCCACCCACTCCCAAGTCCTCTACAATGGAGCATCGAGCCTTTCACAGGACCAAGAACCTCTCATCCCATTGATGCCCAACAAGGCCATCCTCCGCTACATATGTGGCTAGAGCCATGGGTCCCTCCATGTGTACTCTTTGGTTGGTGGTTTTGTCCCTGGGAGATCCTGGGTTACTGGTTGGTTCATATTGTTGTTCCTCCTATGGGGCTGCAAACTCCTTCAGCTCCTTGGGTCCTTTCTCTAGCTCCTCCATTGGAGACCCTGTGCACAGTCCAATGGATGGCTGAGAGCATCCACCTTTGTATTTGTAAGGCTCTGATAGAGCCTCTCAAGAGGCAGCTATATCAGGCTCCTGTCAGCAAGCACTTGTTGGCATCCACAATATTGTCTGGGTTTGTTAACTGTATATGGGATGGATCCCAGGTGGGACAGTCTTTGGATGACCTTTCCTTCAGTCTCTGCTCCACACTTTGCCTCTGTATCTCCTCCCATGATTATTTTGTTCCCCTTTCTAAGAAGGACCTAAGTATCCACACTTTGGTCTTCCTTCTTCATGAGCTTCATGTGGTCTGCAAGTTGTATCTTGGGTTTTCCGAACTTCTAGGCTAATATCCATTTATCAGTGAGTGCATACCATGTGTGTACTTTTCTGAATGGGTTATCTCACTCAGGATGATATTTTCTAGTCTCATCCATTTGCCTGAGAAATTCATGAATTCATCATTTTTAATAGCTGAGTAGTACTACATTGTGTAAATGTACCACATTTTCTGTATCCATTCCCCTGTTGAGGGACATTTGGGTTCTTTCCAGCTTCTAGCAATTATAAATAAGGCTTCTATGAACATAGTGGAGCATGTGTCCTTATTACATGTTGAAGCATCTTCTGGGTATATGCCCAGGAGTGGTATAGCTGAGTCCTCAGGTAGTACTGTGTCCAATTAGTTGACTTGGTTGGTCCTCCTGTGGAGTTTCTATCCCTTTCAGGGCCTTTAATCCTACCCAAACTCTTCTGGAAGAGTCCCTGGCTGTGGGTATCTGCATCTGTTTCAGTCAGCTTCTGTATGTAAGCAAAACAGAGTGTCTTCAATCAACTGATTTCTTATCAACAATAAGCATACCAATTATACATTCAGTGAAATCATCATATTGACAATGGTGTCAACAAAATAAAATATCCCAATGAAAGAGATGGAAAACTTTACAATGAAAAATTTTAAAACACTGAGGAAAGTAATTGAATTAGATACTAGTAGATCATAAGACATTAATGGCTAGGCAGAATTAATACACTAAATTTGTTGAGTTACCAAAAGTAATCTATAGTTTCACAGCAAACTATCCAAATTCTAATATCATTACATGTCATTCATCATAAAATAAAAAAATAAGAATTTAAAATTTATATGAGATCATAAAGGTCCTTGGATAGGCAAGGAATTCTTGAGCATAGAGAACATTACCTGAGGACCACAGTCCCTGCTTCCTGGTTATGCTACTGGGCAACAGGGCACAACCAGCAAAGTATTGACAAAGCAAGTAAGGAGGAACTTGTAATTGGACAGAAGAGGAGCCAGGACTTACTGAACATGCCTATAGTTACTTGATATTTATACAGGTTTATTTTTAATTTTTTGATATTTTCATACATGAGTACTATAATGGCATCCTTTGCTCTGCATCTGTTCCCTCTTGTACCTACTTCCTCCTGTGTCTACCTCAGCTCCTTCTCAAATTCATGAACTCTTATCTTTAAGTATATATGTGTTTGTTTATTTTACATATAAATCTACAAATCTACATGTATATATAATATGTGTATATAATATGTATATATATACATATATATATACATATATATATATATATATATATATATATATATATATATATACTCATTTTACTGTGTCCAGTGCAGCAACGTTTGTATGTGTATTTGCTTAAAGTTAGCAATTTAAGATTGGATAACATGTCATGCAGCTCATCCCTTGAGAAGGCTGATACACCCTCTCTCTACAGCTATTAATTGGCTGTAGCTTTCCATCTATGGCTGAGGTCTACTGAGATTTCTTCCATCCAAGTTTAGATGTAAACTGGTGGTATCATTGTATAGGTCTGGTTCAGGTGACTATATTTTTGAAACTTCTTATGTGTAAGCTCTTTTATTAAATATAGAAAAATATCAAAAACTTATATTTGAGAAACAAATGTTTCTTCAACTAATGGTGCTGAGGAAACTGTATATGCTATGTTATGCATGTATAGAAGAATGAAACTAGAGTCCTGTCTCTTACTCTCTGCAAAGCTCATTCAAAACAGGTCAAAATATTACTAAGATATTATTCTTGCAGAGGCAAGCATAGGAAATACATCGATGTCTAGGGATATAGATAAGAGAGACCATGATAGCACAGAAAGTTATACCATGAGATGGTAAAAAGCATTGCATGAGATTAAAAGCTCTCTTAACAGCACTGGGAAAATCAATTGGAAAGATACAGCTTTCAGTATTAGAGACAATTTTCCTTGCTACAACTCTGATAGATTAACATTTATCCTATATAAAGAACTAAATGACTCAAATTGTAAATAGACTTAATGAAGCGAACTGACAGTTCTCAAAATCGGAAGTACAGATGGCCAATAAATACATGAAAAATACTTCTAACGTTATTGAACAGCAGAGAAGTGCTCATTAAAACTACATTGAGACTCAATATCATGCAAGTGAGAATGACAATCATCAAGTGAGTGAATGACACAATACGGCAAGCATCCTAGGAGATGAGAGTTCTCATACCTCGGCCATTACAAGAACATGAGCTTGTCCAGCTACTGCAGAAATAAGTCTAGAAATGGGAGTTCTCATACCTTGGCCATTACAAGAACATGAGCTGGTCCAGCTACTGCAGAAATAAGTCTAGAAATGGGAGTTCTCATACCTTGGCCATTGCAAGAACATGAGCTGGTCCAGCTACTGCAGTAGCAAGTCTAGAAGTTCCAAAAAAATTAAACATAGAACTACTGTGTGACCCAGCTTCATGAATAATGTGTATATACCTGAGGGACTCCAAGTCAATATGCCACAAATATGGTATCTATGTTTATTAAAGCAATACTCACAAATTACAAATTATGGAATCAGCATAGGCATCTATCAATCAATGAATGAAGAAAACTATGGTATATAAACACAATGGAGTTTAACAACAAAGATAATATGCTATCTTTAATAAAATGGAAGTAGAAACAATCATCCTAAAATAAATAAAATTCAGAAAGACAAATATTATAACTTCCTCTAATTAGTAGATTCAAGAATTTTTATAGGTATATAAATCATATATCACATATGCATATTATTTATATATGACATTATTCACATATATATATGTGTATATGAAATTTGATGTTATAGAAGGGAGAGTAAAAAAAAGGAGTCATCTAAATTAAAAATAGAAATTAAACTATATCTGTTCAAAAATCACATGATTCTGTGAATATATATCTCTGAATATACCAGTGGATATTTGCTTCTATTTATTACCAATAAACAATATAATAGATTGAAAATAGATTCAGATCCAACAATATCAAAAGTAACAAAATACCAAGGAAATTTTTCACAAAAGTGTTATAAGATGGTTTCAGTTGAAGCCATGGAACATGGTGAGAATATCATTGAGGTTTTCCACAGCTTCCACAGCATTCCATGTGTCCGAATCAAAAGCTTAGCATCCACAGAAGAGCAGTTATCCCCCAAATATCCTGCTAATTGAGGATACTTCTATTATAAGCTCAGCTGGATGGATCACAATCAAATGGAGATGTAAGTCTCTTCATGACAGTGTTGAAATAGAAGAAGAAATGAGATGTTTCTATCCCCATGTATTAATGCTTACTGAATACCTGAAATGCTCAGCATTACTCTATACTGGCAAGAGGACAGGTATATGAAGATTATTGGAGCAGAACACAAGTGGCAAAAGGAAACATTCATGTTTATATTTCATTGATTTGGGAAAGCAAGGAGATTTTATAGTTAAAGAAAACTATTTTAAAATTCCAGAATAATTGCATATCCAAACACAAATGAAAAGGTAGAGTCTCTACGTCAAAGTGCATCCAACTGATTGCTCAAATGGATCTATACACAAAGAGAAGAGAGAAGACATATTATATTACTTGAGGAAGGAACTGCAAATCTTTGTTTTGCTTGAGAAATGGATTTTTATAAGTGACACCAAACTATTAAATATAATAGATCAACTATCAGGGTTTCACATCCACTAAAACATTTATGATTTAATTTGTACAAGAAGGAAATATCTATAATATATATGTATATACATATATATGCATGTATGTATACATATATTACATATATAATTCATATATATATGAATTCACAGCCAGAATATATCTTGAATTCTTACTATGAAGATTATTATTATTATTATTATTATTATTATTATTACTATTATTATTACTCTATCCCTCAGTTTTTCAATTTGGTAGATTATTTGATGCATCTCTCTTTTGAGAATATATATAAATGACCCATAAATATGTGCAAAGTGCTGTTAGAAATGTGTGAAGAATGTGATGAGACCCAGTTGAGAGAATTACCCTTAGTAGTACCTATTTTCAGATTTTCTATTTTTATGAGTACACATACACAGCACATTTCATCTTCAGTTATTTTCTTCTATCACTCTTCATTTTATTTCTTGAGTCAGGAATCTCTCCCTGAACCTGCAGAGCACTAATTCCACTCCCTTAGCTGTCCAGCAAGCCCCAGGGATCCATTGTCTTGCTTCCCTAGCAATGAGATTATAGGTACACACCACTGTACTTGGTTTTCTCATCTTCATATTCTCTATTCTTCATAGTTCAGTCTTTCTGGTCATCTTGCCAGGTATATTAATGTGTGTGTGTGTGTGTGTGTGTGTGTGTGTGTGTGTAGAATTGTGTGCCTGTTGAAGGCACCATTTCCACTATATGCAAACAGAGTTAGGCTCCATGAATGGGATGTCCCAAGTACTACTTCAATATATGAAGTTGAAACTATTAAGAAAAAGATCATGTCTAATGACATTAAACCAGCTATAAGTAGATATAAGAACCACTTTGCCAATTTCAACATCTGGATAGGATTGGAGGCATGCAATGAAATGCAACAACCATTTATACCCTTTAGTGGTGGTCATCCTGCATTGATGTTTTCACTGCAGAACTATGGGTTAGCTTCTAACTGTATCCAGACCAATGTCTATCTGTATAAATAGCTATGCATGAAGCAACCATTTTATAAGGTTATGTCTGCAGATGGCTAGGTTTAATGAGTTTGAAACTACTACTTTACAACCAGAAAATGTCTTCTGCCTTATAATTCATCAGATCAAATAATACCTTTCAAACAGTGGTTTCTGGATGAAATATCCACAGTTTGACCTCAGGACCCAGCAGTACTGATGAAATAGCTGTAAGGTTGTCAGAGAGCTTCATCAGTTGGGCTTGCTGAGCAGTTCCATTTATTTCTTTGGCAAAACAATCACACGTCAGGGAATTTTACCTGTAGAACTTGGCCCGTTTCATCTAATTGGATTTTTAGTGATGTATATCATAAGTTCCCCAAAGATAAGATTATCAAATTCTTTACGTGACCTGATGACTGATAAACATTTGGGACTTGAGTTTTATCAGAATTCTAGATGTCAGTTCTGTCTACTTCAGTCTGGTGGTCTGAAGTCACTTAGTGAATCTGTTAGGTACCATTTGCCTCAATATCAGTATCGAGTGGATGATGTATTTTAGTTTAGACAAAATAATGAAAATCATGTAGCTTCTATAAGATGATGTCTATTGCAGCTCCTAGAATAGAGAATACAATAATGGACAGATTAGATGTTGGTCAAATAAATAGCATTTTAACATGTTCCTCTTCAGGCATACATATTCAATAAGTATGAATTGATTGGGAATTAAAAAATATATTAGATAGTAACTGAATCATTTCTGAAAGACTAAGATCAATGTGTTAAGAAAACTAGCTTACATAAGCATACATAGAGCAAGTAAATATTTGAGAGTCACTAATGTGTTTTAGACTCCTGTCCACTCGATGATAGGTAAATCTATTTTCCTATCCATATCCTACACCACAGAATTGCTTGACTAGGTGATGCAGGACACACACATTAAGATCAGATCTCCCATAAGAGAGTCCATGCACTTCCCTTCCTACCTTTCCAACTTTTAACAATTTTCACAGTTGTCAGTAGGGCCTGAGCATTAACAAAGATATCTCTTTGGATTTTAATAAGGATTACATACATTAATACACATCAAGCATGCCATGCTGTAAGTACATAATTGCTTCCTTTTATGGTATAGCTTAACCATTCTCTTCACTTAGCTGAGAAAACCGAGCAGGGAAGGGGGAGGTGATTTTAACTTTCTAAAACCTGTTTTTTCTTGACTCCTACAAAATTCTGCTTTTGATATATTTTAGTAAAGGTTTAAAACATGGTTCTAGCCAGGAAAGTACCCTATTTTATTTTTGTAATTACAGTTCTCTCCTTTTTTAGTAAATCTGAAAGATTTCCAGAACCTTTGTGAAAATTCTCACCTTTTTAATCAGAAACACAGTGTGGGTGGGGAGCACAGACCTTGGGCAGGTTGAGAGGCATGAATGTAAAGAACAGATTCATTGACAATGGGAACAAAACACTGTAATAGACCACCAGTGTGTCTCCACTCACCATCTGACCTTTAATTGAAAGATTGAAGGTAAGTAGTTCCTGGTTAAAAGCAAAAGGCAGATTCAGTTACCCTGCAGCTTAAAGTAAAAGAGCTTCCCAGAAGCCATTCCTGCATTAGCGACACCTTCCTGTCACTCCAAGCCAGTCTCAGCAAACTAAAATGCCAGAAATGGTTGATGGGGCCCTGACAGACACCAGAGCTAGAAGAGGAGGGGAAGGGAGGAAAGGGAGGGGGGAAAAGGGGAGGAAGAGGAGGAGGAAGTAGAAGGCCTTCAGGTGACACAGCACAGGGGATTCTCCCGAAGGCACATTTTAGAAAGCTCACATTTCAGACCAGAGGCTTGTCTGCCTTCAGAAATACTCACTCTTCTATAGCATACCAATCTACAGAGCACAGTTGTATAAAGTCCCTTTTCACTGTACTGTCGTTTTAATACACATAGTTTCTGGAGTTATCCATTGGTGGCATCCCAAAGCAAATCCTAAGAACTGGAAATCACTGGCAAGGAAGTCACTGAGAATTTCATAATAATTGGGCCTAGAAGAAAATGATGACAAGGGGAAGCTGTATTTACATCACCATCAGTTTGAAGTTTACTCACACCTTCATACATCATTTTATTCTGTCCTTTTTCAACAAGCCAGTCAAACTGATCACTTCATTTACTATAATTCAGCCATAATTTCCATTAATCCTTTATACCTTTCAAAATTTTTACAAAAAAAGGCTCAAATGGATGGGAATTTAAGGGTTAAAGGACACTCACTTGTGCAAAGTAAAAGATAATTTGTTTCCCAAATTAATCAATATTATAAATTTATAAAATACATAAGGCATCTTGATATATGTATTATAATAAAGTCATACAACAGTAAAAGAGTAATTTGATTGATAGAATATAAGCAAATTATATCAAGATATAAATTATATTAATAAAGGGAGATTAAGCTGTGTCATATTGAAATGGCTAACCCTGATGACCCTATAAGGGGCAATTCAACAGTGGTGGGGAAATCAAGATGCTTTCATAAATTTTAGATGCCCTAGGAGAAAATTGACACAGAAAGAAACATATACACAAGGATAAATCTAGACTTTGAGGTAACATTGTACAGAAGAAATAAAGTGAAATGTGGTTTATGAAAGGGTAAGTGGCCCCTGATGCCTTCAAGATAAGATATAAGTTCAGACAGATAATGTCAGCAAGAAAGGATTTCATGGGGGCTGATTGTGTTTTTAAGTTGATGTTTATGAGACAATTTAGACACTAATCAAGCTATTGCAGAGGCTTATAGTGTGAAAAATACTTTCTGAGTAATACTATTGGATAGACATATCAGGGATACTGGTCACAGCCCTTGCTGGACATTAATCCTTAGTGGATGTATGATGGTAAGCAAATTACCAAGCCTTCCAGAACTTGTTTACCACAATGAAATGGGAATTGCACCCAACTTGAAGGATTGCCTAAAATTTATAGGTAATGCATATGAACTATCCCATATACCTGGCAATATTTAGCTCAAAAGAAAAATGATGCATAATAATGATAAGCTTTCATGCTAAACTTTCCTATTATATTCAACTATGTCTTAAAGATCATCATTATCATGCTTGTGAGCATTTAGGCTTCTGGATGGCAGAGAATGTCTGCTTTATTTGTTGATAGAATTTAATGATCAGAACATTTTCAGGAACATACCATTTAACTAATCAATATTTGTTCAATTTTTAGAATAGACAATTATCATCTCTAGTATATTATCATTAATACTCATCACTGCCAGAATATTTTAGGAAGACTAATATGACCACTCTATGGAAAGACTGAAGGATTAATGGGGGAGAGAGAAGCTTTGTAGGACTGAGGACCTTCTATTAATCTGGGCAAGTTTATGTAGAACCATGCAACTAGATATAGTTATGAAGGTATACTTGAGATGTTTGAGAAAAATACCAGAACTTTGCAAATATGTATTTGAAGAAATACTCTTAAAGTATTTGAAATAATTTGAAGGAGCAAGAGCCAAAAGAGGTGAAGAGTTTTGGTGAGAAGTAAGGCATCCATAATGTTTAGAATTCGGAAGCTCAGTATTCAGCTTAATTCACCAGGGAGTTGTATCAGGAGGAACTCTGTTTTTACAGAGAGATAAGAAAGTCAGTTATAAATTTGACAGGTATATGTAACACTTGCTATTGTGTTTTTCTATGTTAAGCACAGTGTGAATGGCTTCACAGACATTATTTTGAATCCTTCCCAATGGTGGAGTAGGTGGATGTAAGGATTATCTACTTTTACCTGAAATAGGAGACTAGTGTTTTTTGTATAACCTGACTGTATATCCTACCTATGGATGCAGATAAGAGTATTTGGAGAGTTCTGCAGGTAGTTTCAATTACAAAGATTTAGACTATACAAGACTTTATAGCTCATTTGAATATGAGGTTCCATTGGGACATTGGGGATATGAAACACAAATTTCTTAAGAACTCAGATAAATGCTTCACATTTAACCATTACAGTAGACCTATAATTCATACTGAAAATTTTTTTTTTTTAAGAAATACACTTCAAATTATTTCATGAAATGGTCATTCTATAGAATTGCTTGTCAGATACCTCTACTTGTTTATTGTCTTTACTTACTTCTCAGGAAAGTAGGCAGAAATGGGATTCAGTGAATTCCTATAGTGGGTGTGGAGAGGCACTACTGATAGGAGGGACCCAGGTGATGCTGACCTCTGCATACTCAAAGCATCCATGCATACTTGGTACTTTCTTTTCAGATTGATGTGCTTTCCATTTTCCACATGAATTTCCCCCAGAAACTATTAAAATATAATCACCTCGATTCTCAGTGGTCTATTTTCAATTTAAAATATCTAAATGGTGAAGTACATTTTAGGACATCCTCAGTTGACTCAGGAGAAGAACTTTAATGTATGTCCTTGAAACTTCCCTTTCTCCTCTCGTTTATGCCAAAGGAGAATCATATCCTTTAAGAGAAGTTTATTGATTTAGCCACATTTCTAAATCAATAGTCCTTGTTTGTCTCTTTTGCTTACAGTTTATCTAATCATGTTACATCATAATGAATGATAAATTTGTCAGCCAAATTCCCTCTGGAGGATGAATTTTTATGTATGTAATTGCCTCCATGGTCTCCAGGCAAGTATGTCTCTGAAGATATGGATGGAAAAATCATTCCAGGAAGTGAAGACCCAAGCAGAGTTCATATTTTACTTTAAGGTGCAGGTCTGTGTCTTAAGGTCAAAAATCACAAAAATCAGCCTTCATTCATCAGGAGAATCTGTGCCCCAAACAAAAACATTATATTTTCCACTACCCCTTAATCAGTAGACAATGGGGACTACAGAGAAAAACTTCTGGAATGTATCTTAAGTCAGTGCTCCATTAGGTAATTGTCATTTTTAGGCATCCATTAAGCCTAAATGTGAGGATTATTGGTGGATCAAATGCTTTTATATAACTTTATGGAGGTTTGCATTTCTGTATTTGGTCACACATGATTTTCTAAACCATAAGAAGGGAAGCAAGGAGATCAGCTTGATCACATAACCTCTTCATAATCTTTGTCACATATATCTACTGCTGATATGGCTTGGTCAGTGTTTATTAAAGGGAATGAAACTTAGGATTCTGGAATATTTGTAATTTAAATCAAAGAGCATAAGGGCTATCTTTAAAATATATATTATGCTCTGAACTCATAGGAAGCATCCTGCCACTTGGAAATGTCAGACTCTGGAAAAAATCAGCTTTGAGGTAACTCAATGAGCAAGTGGCATTCCCTTGTACACTAACCCAGAATTACCTGCTTATAGCCAGAACAGAGACAGACACATGTGTGCAATGCAGCTAGATCAGTATAAGGTATATACTTTCAGTGAGTCCAGGTGAGTATGTCCAGATTCATTTGCCAGCAGACTGGGTGTGTTTACTTTTTCATTAGAGACTCAATATTTTAGATACTGTTAAGAGTGATCATATTACTAATCAGTTTCCTGTGTCCTTCTTAAATGTGTAAATCCTAGTTATGAATTAGCAAAAGGCAGCTTCTTTAGTATACACGGTTCTGAGTCATGAGTACCAAGGTCCCCACTCTGGCTAGTAATGTTCAGCTGGACACAAAATAGAGAAATTTTGGAAGAAGGAACTTCAATTGAGACAATTCTGTACTAGATTGACTTGGGGGTAAAAATGATGGTACATTTTATTTTTCTTCCATCATTTATTCTTATTCATGTTATATCTCAATCTCAGCCCCCCCCACTTCCTCTCCTCTAGACCACCTTTTCAAATCTTTCCTTCATCACGCCCTTCTCCACAGAGAACAGGAAGCCCCCATTGTGTATCACCCCACCTTGGGATAGCTACTCCCAGTAGGATGAAGCACCTCCTCTCCCACTGAGGCTCAACCTGGCAGTCCAGGTAGAGGAAAGGGATCCAATTGCAGGTAGCAGAGTCAGAGAGCCCCAGCACCAATTGTTAGAGGACCTATATGAAGGCCAAGCTACGTATCTGCTACACATGTATAGGGGGCTAAGGTCCATCCCCTGAATGATCTTTGATTTGTGGTTCAGTCTCTGTGAGTCCTCATGGGCCCAGGTTAGTTGATTCTGTAGATCTTCTTGTGGTGTTCCTGACCCCTTTGGCTTGCTCACTTCTATCCCCCACTCTCCCCAGGCCTGCCTGATATTTAGCTGCTGGTAGATATAGATAGGTACATCTAATAGAGGATGGGTCCACCCCTGGGATGGTGGTCCTGGATGCTGCAAGAAAGAAAGCTGAGTAACCCATTAAAAGCAAGGCGATCTCTGCTTCAGTTTCTGTCTCTGGGTTTCTGCCCTCTTGGAATTCCTGCCATGACTTCCCTCAATGTTGTGCTATAAGCTATATGATGAAATAAACTCTTTTCTTCCCAAGTTGCTTATAGTTGTGGTGCTTTATCACATTAATAGGAAACTTAACTAAGACAGCCCTAGAAGTTGGACTAATAGGTACAGAACATATGTCTTTGAGGAATGAGGATTATAGTTTATGGCTCCAAATTAAAGAGTACTGAGACTATAGTTTTGGGTGCTCAGATCAAAGACTAATTGCTTTGGGCCTTGATTGTCAATGATACTGTGGTCAACATCTATTGATCCATGGCTTATAGCAGGTAGCACTGGCTAGGGTATCAGCAGCAAGAAATGGTTAATATTTTATCCCAGGGGTTTTGGGTGTCAGGTTCTTGTTCTCAGAAGCTGTGCCCTTAGCTACAATTAATAAATAAAGATTCTAAATCTCAATACCAGTAGCTATACATTCTAAACCTAGTAGTCTAGCCCCCAAAAGTCATTTTTATTTATTCACTATCGTCATGAGAACATGGTAGACAAGCTGATCCAGCTGGTTGGAAAGAAAAATGCCCTCGAATAGGGAAATATTTTACAGTAATGCCTTCTTGACTCCAGTTATAATATGTCCCTGTGTGTACATAGGCTTTCCTTTAGCTGGCACATTAAAGAGTTGTCTTCAGAGAGATTGGCAAATTCATGACTCCCCCTTGGGTGGAATGCTCAGGGATGGCAGAGGGAGTCAGCAACTAGGTACCCTAGCAGCAAACACCTACTGAAGGCAGATGCTCCATTGCCCTGGAAGAAACTTAGTTTCTGTCATTAGGGATGTAGAGAACCAATAGTAACTTTTAAAACTTCCCCTACTCAGTGAAATTTTGACTTGCCTTGGAGGACAGAAATGAAAATAAAGGCCTGACTTTCTAGGCATTGTTTTTGAACAGCAGTTTTTTCCAGAATTAAAGACTAGGCCACTAAGCAGAACTGACATTCCAAATGAGCAGTGGCAATAATTTAGCCAAACACATAAAGTCAGGTAAATATTGCCCTGTGAATGCCACTCATCTGAAATATAGTCTAGTATTCACCCATACAGTATATAAGTTTCTTTTCCAGGGAGTTTAGTACTTCTCAAATAGCATACAAAAGTGCAATATGCAACCACATATGGCTGTCACAATGTAGGTTTCCCTTCAACCACCTTAAACAGCAATATCAACCACCATGAAAAAATATTTTAAATAAATAAAATATAAGAAATATGTTGGTCTCAGGAATAATGTGTTTGGACTTTTCTTTTCACAGTGATAATATTAATTCTTATAAAGACACTCATGAGTATCTGAGAGTGCTATCCAGAGGGATTTAATGAATGACTTGGTGTCAATTTGTATTTAAAGTTAAAAACAAAAACAATAAACCAACACTGCAATTTACCAAACATTAAATATATGGCATTATATCTCCAAGTTTAATCAATAAAGCACATGTAGCAAGTAGGCACTTTTTTATTATTATTATCAGAGTTTAATAGTTAAAAGCATCTTGCCCACAGCTAAATAGCTAATGTGACCAAGACAAACCTAAGAGCCATGTCTACCCTGACACTGATTTATAAGCTCTTAGCCCAAAGTGGTCCCACTGTGAAGAACTATTTCTCCATTTCTGCTTTTGAAATGAATGCTATGTACAATAATTAATGTAGTAACATGAAGACAATCAAAATTTAAATGAATGCTGCATTACGTATGTACTAATATGTGGCCTATGCAGTGACCAGACTGAAAGCATGGAGAGAATGTTCTGCTTAAGTATGAGGAACTTAGTCATATGTGTGTGGTGCAGTGCAAGGCACTGATGGGTTCAGTGTGTAATTAAAGGGTAACATGTGAAAGTGATAACATGGAAAAAAGATCACTTTTAAAAGTCATTGTACCAGGGAGCCAAAGTACAATTTCCCAGCCATTAACATTCCTAACAACTGTTCAGCACACCTGGGTCCTTCCTCATCGGAAGTGCCTAAACCACAGGGGACTGTGCTGCAACATTTTACATAAAAATCCAAAGACTGGTGTTATTTCAGAAGTTAAAACTGTTTCCTATTACATTATTTAAAAAAGTCAGAGAGGAGAGATGACTTACTTTTGTTGGGTTTTAAATCATTGTGATTTCATTTTACTGATGGCTTAGAATGGAAATGAATGCAAGTGTATTTCAGTGCTGTGGAATGATTCACACCCATACTTCTCACAGCAGCTAGTAGCAGTGAGTGTCTGCATGCCCTGCATTGGTGAGCTATTGGATGTTAAATGCCTTCTCACATGCTGCTGTCAAACCACTAGTTAAAACCCATGTAGGCTTTCCCCAGGAAGCAACCCAGTTTTCTTGGATAACAATCAACCAATAGTATTTGTGACCAACTGGATAATATAAATAATCTAAGAAGTACACTTTGATACATTAAAATAAAATTAATCTTTGTTCAAAATTATTTTACACTTTTTCTTAAATTTAAAACTTTAGAACCTGACAAGTCCTTTTTCAGTGTTGCTTACTCTCATCTTCATTGTTTATTTATGTTCTCTGGGTGTGTGTGTGTGTGGCATTACGTATACATACATATGTTCACATGTGTGCAGCAGGTGATGTCACAAGATGGCATACATAACTTTAAGAGATCTACTATGAAGCCTTTATGTGATGAGGCACCTTTTGAATATTTTATTTCAAAAGAACAAAGAGAAGACTTGGTAAAATCCAAGTAGTAAGGACTGTTGAGGAATTTTAATCCAGCAACATAGATACTCTGGCCAGAATACAGACATGCTCTTCTTACACACCTTTAATCCTGAACAATGTAGATAGTCTCAGTAAGAAGGAAGAAGCCTTGTTTGGAATGGATGTCTAATTGCTGGGAGTGTTGTTCAGTGAGCTGGGTTCAGTTGAGAGTCAGTACAGTGAACTTAATTCTCTGGCAACTCAGTTACTGCAGCTCAGTGCAGGTTACCAGAGGCAGCTGAAGCCAGAGAATAAGAAGGAACCATGATCTAATCAGATGATTGTGTTTTTTTTCCTTTTTTTTTT
>NW_022196897.1:109468091-109470699 GCF_008632895.1 Mastomys coucha
TCAGTTTGTTTATATGATAGATTACATTAATGGAATTTTGTATATTTAACCCTCCCTGCAACTCTGGAATGAAGCCAACTTGATCATGGTGAATGATGTTTTTGATGTGTTCTTGGTTTAGATTGTGAATATTTTATTGAGTACTTTTGCATTAATGTTCATAAGGAAAATTGTGGGTTGATGAGCAAGGGGCGGGGAACAGGATTTTTTTTGTTTTGTTTTGTTTTTTATTTTTTAATTTTTTTTCCTCGGGGGAAACTGGGAAAGGAGATATCATTTGAAATGTAAATAAATAGAATATCTAATAAAAAAATGAAATTCTGCCAGGCGGTAGTGGCACACGCCTTTAATCCCAGCACTTGGGAGGCAGAGGCAGGCGGATTTCTGCGTTAGAGGCCAGCCTGGTCTACAGAGTGAGTTTCAGTATAGCCAGGACTACACAGAGAAACTCTGTCTGGAGAAAAAAAAAAAAAAAGGAAAAAAATTCTGTTTCTTTGTTGAGTCTCTGTATGGTTTAGGTTTCAGAGTGTCTGTGGCCTTAGAGAATGAATTTGGCAATGTTCCTTCTGTTTCTACTTTGTGGAATAGTTTGAGGAGTATTGGTATTATCTCTTCTTTGAAAGTCTGGTAGAATTCTGCAATAAAACCATTTGGCCAAAGTTTGTTTTTTGATTGTTTGTTTGTTTGTTGCTGCTGCCGCTGTTGTTAGAAGACTTTTCTTTTTCTTTCTCATTTATTTATTTATTTATTTATTTATTTATTTATTTATTTATTTTACATCCTGATCACAGCCCCACCCTCTGTTCCCAGACTGCCTCTTCCCATTCCTCTTTCTTCTTTCCCTCTAAAAAGGGAAAGGATACCCCTGGTTACCAACCTACTTTGGCACATCAAGTCACTGAAAAAAAAAGACACAGTCTCTCCCACTGAAACCAGACAAGGCAGTCCAGTTAGAGAAAGAGGGATCCAGAATCAGGCAACAGAGTCAGGGACAACCCTGCTTCTAGTTGTTGAGAGATGAAAATGAAGACCAAGCTACACATCTTCCATATGTGTGTATGTGGTGATGTGGAGGGGGGGGCAGTAGGTAAAGCCCATATATGTTCTTTCCTTGGTGTTTCAGCCTCTGGGAGTCCCCAAGTGTCCAGGGTAGTTGACTCTGTTGGTATTCCTGTGGAGTTCCTATCTCCTTCAGGTCCCTTAATCCTTCCCCTAACTATTCCACAAGACTCCCTAAGCTCTATTTAATATTTGACTGTAGGTCTTGACATTTGTTTTGGGCCCCTGGTGTGTGGAACATCTCAGAGAATAGTTATGCTAGGTTACTGTCTACAAGCACAACAGAGTATTAATAATAATGTCATGGATTGGTTCTTTTCCATGTGATGGGTTTCAAGTTGGTCCAGTCATTGTTTGGTCATTCCTTCAGTCTCTGCTTCATCTTTGTCCCTGTACTTACTGTAGGAAGGACAAAGTTCAGGGTGAAGGTTTTGCAGGAGGGTTGGTGTTCTTATCCATCCCCTAGGAATTTTTGCCTGGCTACAAGAGGTGGCCACTACAATATTCCCCATTTCTAGGAGTCTCAGCTAGAGTTACCCTCAGATTCGTTGGAGCCTCTCTGATCCCAGGACTCCAAGACTCGGCACTTCTTGGAGATGCTCCCCCAACCCCAACTTCCAGCTGAAACTCTCTCAGCCCTCTCTTTGTCTCTCTCTATACCTGAATCCCTAACCCTATTCTCCTCCTCATCCCCATCTCACCAAGTTACCTACCTTCATCCACCTCCAATGACTATTTTATTTCCCCTTCTGAGTGATATTCAAGCATCCTCACTTAGGTTTTCTTTCTTATTTTGCTTCTTTTGGTCCAAAGAATATAATGTACCTTATATTTTATGACTAATATCCACTTATAAGTGAGAACATACCATGAATGTCATTTTGGGTCTGCGCTACCTCTCTCAGGATGATATTTTCTAGTTCCAGCCATTTACCTTCAAATTTCATGATGTGCTTGTTTTTAATAGTTGAGTAGTATTCCATTGTGTAACTGAACAACATTTTCCTTTACCTATTCTTCAGTTGAGGGATATCTGGGCTTTTTCCAGTTTCTGGCTATTACAAATAAAGTTGCTATGAATATAGTGTAGGAGGTGTGCTTTAGTATGTTGGATCGTCTTTTAGGAATATGCCCAGGAGTAGTATAGCACTTTCTTTCCTTTCCTTTCCTTTCCTTTCCTTTCCTTTCCTTTCCTTCCCTTTTCTCTTCTCTTCTTTTCTTTTCTATTAAATTATTTCATTTATTTACATTCCAAATGTTGCCCCCTTTTCGGATCCTCTATCCCTGACTTCTTCACCCCATCCTTCTTCCCCTTTGCCTCTGAGAGGGAGCTCCCCCCATCTACCCACCCACCCCTAACAGACCCCAGCCTTCCCTAGGACCTCAAATTTTTACAGGATTAAGTATATCCTCTCCCACTGAGGACAGACAAGGCCTCTGCTACATATGTGGAGCAATGTTGTATTAGCAACTTAGTAGCAAAACAGAAAGCTCTAGAACAACAACAACATAAAAAAACCACACACACACACACACTCGCACACACATA
>NW_022196897.1:109470908-109471391 GCF_008632895.1 Mastomys coucha
CACACAAACACACACTGTTAGCATCCAGAACCTGCCTGTAGCAGATATGTGGGCGGGTCCACAGACCTGTCGCCAGGGCAACGGCGACCATATTCCCAGGGATAACAACTTCTATGATCCAATATAATACATTCACTTCTCAGTTTCAAAGCGATTTTCAAAAAATGTCTGAAACTGTGCTTACTATCCAGAAACAGATCGACTCCTTGGCAGCTGTGGTGCTTCGGAACAGGCGAGGACTAGATATCCTGACAGCCAAAGAAGGTGGTCTTTGCCTGTTCCTCCAAGAAGAATGCTGCTTCTATGTCAACCAATCTGGGATAGTAAGAAATAAAATTCAGGAGCTACAATCAGACATAAAAAACTTCAGAGACCTCAAGACCTCCAGTTCTGAGATTTTCGAAAACCCCATATAGAAGTAGATACTCCCATTTGTAACTCCTCTCTTAGTCATCTTCCTGGTGTTATTATTTGCTCCCTGCC
>NW_022196897.1:109471587-109499035 GCF_008632895.1 Mastomys coucha
CTTCCAAAAACACAGAGCTGCTTGTATCTGGTGTCTGTGGACGCGCCGCCGCGAGCCAAACTTATCACACACACACAAACACAAAAGGAGTAGAGAGTAAGAAATAATCAAACTCTGGGCTGAAATAAAAAAAAAAAATTAGAAACAAAGAGAACAATTCAAAGAATCAAGGAAATCTAGAGCTGGTTCTTTAAGGAAATCAATATGACAAATCGATTGCCAAACTAACTAAAAAGGAGAGAAACAATATAGAAATTAACAAAATCAGAAGTGAAAATGGGACCTAACAACAGACACTGAGGAAGTCCAAAGAATCATTAGGTCTTATTTCAAAAGCCTGTAGTCCAGCAGTTTGGAAAATGTAAATAAAATGCATGATTTTCTGGATAAATTCCACTTACTGAAGTTAAATCCAGATCAAGTAAACAACCTAAATAATCCTCTTACCCCATAAAGAAATAGATGCAGAGAATAAATGTCTCCAAGTAACAAATAAAAACAAAACAAAACAAAACACATACAAACAAACAAAAAGCCTGGGGCCAGATTGTTCTAGTGCAGAAACCTATCAGAATCTCAAAGAAGCTAATACCAATATTCCTCAAGCTAGTCTACAGAATACTAACAAAACAGTGATTGCCAAACTCATTCTATGAGGCCACTGTCACCCTGATACCTAAACCACACAAACACTCAACAAAGAAACAGAATTTCAGACCAGTTTTTCTTCTGAACAGAGATGCAAAAATAGTCAATAAAATACTCTCAAATTTAATCCAAGTGTAAATCAAAACACTGTCCACCACAAGAATAGGTTTCACCACAATATTCAGAGATAGTTCATTGTACAAAAAAATCTATCAATATAATCCATCAAAAAAAAATCCATGATCATCTCCTTAGATCCTGAAAAAGTCTTTGACAAAATCTAACACCCTTTCATATTAAAAATCTTGGAGAGATCAGAGATACAATGTGCATATCTAAAAGCAATAAAGACAAGATACTGCAAACTAAAAACCAACATCAAATTATGTATAAAGAAAGTTAAAGCATTTCAACTAAAATCAGGGACAAGACAAGGTTGTCCACTCTCTCTGTATCTTGTTAATATAGTATTGAAGTTCTAGCTACAGCAAAATGATGACAAAAGGAGATCAAAGAGATACCATTTGGAAGTCAAAGAATGCTATTATCACATGATGTGATAGTATCTGTCAAGTAGAGCAATTCAGTGAAAAGCTGACAGGTTGAGTCAGTCAGCTTGGATAAAAGTTTGAGCCAGAACAGCTGAGTTGAACTAGCCAACCAGAGTTCAGAAAGAACTAGAGATGCCGACCTTATTCAGCAGTGAGTCTCTGAGATGACAATTACCTCAGGTGAATAACAATTACTTTTATGGTAGACCAGTACAAAAGGGTGTTTTGTGCACAGGCAACCCAAGCAGCACTTCCATGTTAGTAAATCTGTACCCAGAGTCACAAGACTGGTTTTGGATCTTAAAATAGAATTTTTTAATGTTAACCTAAACAATCTGGTAGCAGACGAAAAAGAAATTACTTCAGGAATATGTATGGGACAGTCAGGTCATGAAGGTAGAGAATGGAAGAAAGGCATAGAGAAAATGAGAGATTTGCTTGAATATGTGCTTCAGTATAAACAAAAGATGCACAGGCTTACCAATGCTGATGAAAACTAATCAGAAAATTGGCCATCTTGTAACTCAGGGAAAAGTAAATAAAATTACTATACATGCATTATGCCAAGTTACAAGAGGTCTGAGAAAGCTCTCAGCTAAGGGAACATGTTGTGGATGGCAATGACTAAGGAGCCACCTAAAGAGTTCTGAAGAAAAGCACAAGGCTAGGCACAGAGTGGCATTTGGAGTTCACTGATGCCTGGCCAATGTCATGTGGAGACAAGTTAGCTTTGTAAGCATGGATGGAACAGAAACATATTCTCTAATTGAGACCCATGCCTTCAGCTCAGCAACACAGCCATGAACTTCCAGGATACTGGCCGTTTATCCAAAATATTGAAAGGAGGCATTTTCAGATTTCCAAATGTAGAAGGAAAACCTATTCAAATGGATACAACAAAACAGATTATAGAGGAATACACTATCAAGACTGACAGTGGGTCACATGCCTTGATTATTGTTTGGGACTTTTTATAGGATTCAAGAGAAGGAATTTAGGTTTTTTTTTTTTCTGACTGATAGATTGAGGCATGTAATGATTTTGATTTCCATGTCCCCTACCATAATTTATGTTTTTACTCATATGTATGCTGTATTATGAATAGGCATAGGATGGTAAACAGGATTCTCTCTAAAAGTTTGCTTGAGAGCCCAGTTTATGTTTTACTGTACACGCACCCCAAACCAATTCAGAATACATTGGGTTTTCAACTATCAACCAGGATTTGTTGAAAATACATTTGAAGGAACATTTGAAAGTTTGATATTTGTTAGGAGAGTAAAACCCAGTCCATTGCTCAAAGAGATGTGAATATTTGGCTCCATGGGGATAGGTGTTCCAAGTTGCTATGCACATTGTTGTGCGGGTAGAGAGGAAAGACTACAAAGCGCACTATTAGAATAGGAGGATGTCCTTGTTATATGTTGTAGAATCTTTGGGGTATATGTTCCACTATGTTCATAGTAGCCTTATTTATAATTGCCAGAAGCTGGAAACAACCCAGATGTCCTTCAACAGAGGAATGGATATAGAAACTATGGTACATTTATGTAATGGAGTAATACTCAGCTATTAAAAACAATGAACTCATGAAATTCTTAGGCAAATGGATGGAACTAGAAAATATCATCCTGAGTGTGGTAACCCAATCACAAAATAACTCACATGGTATGCACTCAGTGATAAGTAGATATTAACCCAAAAGCTTGGAATACCCAAGATACAATTCACAGACCACATGAAGCTCAAGAAGAAGGAAGACCAAAGTATGGGTGTTTTGGTCCTTCTTAGAAAGGGGAACAAAATACTCATGGGAGCAAGTAGACAAAGTGTGGAGCAGAGACTGAGAAAAGGCCATCCAGAGACTGCCCCACTTGGGGATCCATCCCATATAGGGTCACCAAACCCTGACACAATTGTGGATGACAAGAAGTACATGCTGACAGGAGCTTGATATAGCTGTTTCTTGAGAGGTTCTGCCAATGTCTGATAAATACAGAGGTGGGTGCTCATAGCCAACAATTGGACTGAGCACAGGGTCCCCAATGGAGGAGTTAGAGAAAGGACTGAAGGAGCTAAAGGGGTTTGCAACCCATAGGAAGAACAACAATATCAACTAACCAGACCCCCAGAGCTCCCAAGGCCATAAGATAATAAAAATAATTAAAAAGAGGGATATATATATATATATATATGTGTGTGTGTGTGTGTGTGTGTGTGTGTGTGTATATATATGTGTGTGTGTATATATATACATATATATATATGCATGTGTGTGTGTGTGTGTGTGTGTGTGTGTGTGTGTGTATACAAGCCAAGTAGAGCCAGATAAGCTAATCTCTGCTTTTCTGCTTGTCCTCAGAGACATTTTTACTTAATTGGTTAGATGATCTGAAGACAGAAGGCTAGAAGCAGGAGGAAGGTAGATAGATAATCCTTAAGGAAGAGGAGCTGATAATATCTAGGTGTTTCAAAATAAAAAGCTAGTGTCCTGGGTTCGAAGCTATTCCCAGGATATAAGTTTTATTCTGTTGGGTCTTTTCAGATTTCTCAATTTAAAAAGAATGTTAGGCCATAAATGGCTGTCTAAATGACCAAAGATAACACAAGGTAAATGTTGACTCACAACCTATAATGTTTTGTTCACTACAGTCACAGAAGTCTACATGAGTCAGGATCATAGAGAGGTTAGAATACACATGACTTCTTAGAGACTTCAGTTCACAATTTACTACTTGGTCTATCATGAACATTTTGTATATGTAAAGCCAATTATTGTGTTTGTCCCAAAGTTCTAGAGGCTTGTTCTTAGATTGTGTTATAGATGAGTTTGAATAGGCAGGAAACTAATCTCCCAGAGAGAAAAATAAATGGGAAAGAAGAAAAAAATTCTGTCTCCCTGTCACATGAACTAAGTTAGCCACCATGATCTCTTTCTTTCTTTCTCTCTTCCCTCCCTCTCTTTGACATATCATTTATGTACAAAACAAATAATAGTAATATCGTGCCTAAAATTAAAGTAATCAAACACATAGATGGCATCACATAAAGAAATTTTAAAAAACGTAGATGAGGATAGCAAGCATCTCGCCTAAGCAAAAGAACCCTGCGTGTGTTGTCATACTCCATTTGATGACACTGATTGCTTATTTCCCCTTTCATTAAATAGCCCTCTGAGCAGGAAAGTCTAATTCAGGTACGATTGGAGGCTTGAGAAGGCAAACAGGCATAACGAATTTGTATCATAGAAGAACATAGTGCCCTTTATTTCTGGAAGCGCTATTCTTATCACTCAGGAATATGCTAGAAACAGCCCAAGCCCCTTTTCAAGGCATCTAAATATAAATGGATTTAAGAAATATGTAAAGCGATAATTAGAAATATTGCCAGAGGAATTTTGAATTTAGCTAACTGAAGTGCCCCGTCGTTACTGTAGTTCAAGGTGAGTCTCAGCATCTTTGCTGAGTCCCTAGGATGTGTGAGCAGAAGAAGTAAGAATTATGAACATAGGGATTTATCTGATCTATGAAGCACAGATGTAGTAAGATATACCTGGTGGATTCATTTCCCTCAGTGATGAAGGACTGGTAATGATATCTCTTTTCTCTACATATGAAAACACTAGTTTTTAGAGTTTTTATTCATGCCTTTATCTTTTTTTAATAAGTTATGAATGTAGGTAATTTGAGCACATGAAGGTCTGTTCAACACATATGTACCTGGAGCCCCAGAGGCCAGAAGACGGTATTTGATCTCCTATAATTGAAGTTTTACACAGATATGAGCTACTATGTAGGTTCTAATAATTGAACCCAGGTCTTTCTGAAAAGAAGCCAGTGCACTTAAACACTGAGTCATTTCTCCATCCCCTATTCATCTCATTCTTATTAGTTTGAGAATTTCACAAAATGTATTTTTGATCATATTTAACCCTCCCCCTCCCTACCACAACTGTATGCCTTATTTTACAATTTAAACCCATCAAACACAGTTGGGACTCTCCTGATATTCAAGGAGGTATGGTTCTGTCAACCAAGCAGAAGCCCACTCCTATAGTGCATTGGCTTAGGGTGGGAACTCATGCCTACCCCTCTTTTCAATAATAGGATTTCCTCTAACTTGAGCATGTATTAACCTTAGGCATGCTGTCTTGAGTGCTGTGAATCCATATGTGTAACTACCCTGCTGCACCTGAAGAACACTATATCCTGTGGCCATGTTCTGCCTCCATCTCTTATATCTTTTTCATGACCTCTGCACTTTGTGAGGAAGAAGTGGTTGTAAATGTCCTGTTTAGTGCTGCACATTCCAGAGTTCCCTCTCTACACTTTGAGATGTTGTGGATTCCTGTGATAATCAACATCTACCAAAAAGAAAGCTTCTCTGATGCCAGTTGAGAATAAGAAAAATGAAATTTGCAGCTCTATGGAGGGATCTGAAAAAAAAATCATTCTGGGTGAGGTAACTGAGGTACAGGAAGATAAATGGTACATGTTTTCTATCATCTGTGGCTATCAGAGTTGAATTTTCAGTTATGTGTGTTCCATTTGGAATTTCCATAGATGTAAGGAATTAGTAAGGGCCTGTGCAAAAGGTGTATCTCAATGGAATGAAAATATAAGGTGGATCTCAATGGACGGGAAATATAAGGTGGATCTCAATGGACGGGAACTATAAAGTAGTAGTATGAAAGATTAAAAGAAATGATGGAAAAAGAAGGGTTATGTGAGGTGGGAGTTGGATAGCAAAATAGAGAAGGGAACAGGGGAAGTGGAAATAACACTGAGGAAGGTTTGAAAAAGGCATACGGAAAATTATTACAGCTTCTGCTTTCTAAAATACACACATACAAAAAGAGCTGAAACAAGTTTTCCCTGTAAGTAGGTGCAATATTTTAATTGGGTACTATAAGACAGCAAATTAAAATAATTTCCAATGATGGGTTATCATTTATGGAGTTATTAACCAGTGAGGTGCCATAGATTACCAGTCATGATAGGCGATTGCCAATTTTCTTGGCTACTCTCCAGATATTAAAAGTAAACCTCAATTGCTAAATATAACACATACTTGAGTCACAGAACATGAGAATATCAAGCTGACACTCACCTAGGAGCTTTCATAGTGCTGGAAGGAGTTAGTCATGCTACTGGAGGAGAACATGTGAAACTATTTTGCTCTGAGCTAGGTTTTTATAAACCTTATTAGGAGTGTATCCATATTTAAGAAGATATAATTATTGTAAACAGGAAATCTTAACTTTTATTTTAGAGTTTTGGATTTTTGCATTAGAAAATTTAATAACTTTTGATTATAATTTACTAAATCATATTAATGCTATATATCTTCCTTGAAGCTTTCATCCTTATAACCCTTTTACAGCATACGCTACCTTTTATTTTAAACAATCAAATACAGAGTCCCAAATACATTTGTCTCAGTCAGGGTTTCTATTCCTGCACAAATATCATGACCAAGAAGCAAGTTGGAGAGGAAAGGGTTTATTCAGCTTATACTTCCACATTGTTGTTCATTAGCAAAGGAAGCCTGGACTAGAACTCAAGTAGGTCAGGTAACAGAAATTGATGCAGAGGCCATAAAGGGATGTTAGTTACTGGCTTGCTTCCCCTGGCTTGCTCAGTCTGCTTTCTTATAGAACCCAAGACTACCAGCCCAGAATGGCACCACCCACAGCGGGTCCTCCCCACTTGATCACTAATTGAGAAAATGCCTTACAGCTGGATCTCATGGAGGCCTTTCCCCAACTGAAGCTCCTTTCTCTGTGATAACTCCAGCTTGTGTCAAATTGACACACAAAACCAGCCAGTACAACATTGTAAAACAGAAATGAAATGCATTAGGCCTTTGTATGCCTTTAAGTAAGCTAAGCAGATTTCAAAATTACAGTTTTCCTTTATTTATAGATTATAAAAGTTCTATTTTATCTAGACTTGGTCAAAATAATGACCCTAAAGAACCTGGTTTTTAAAGCAGTCATTAGTGATCAAAAATTATCCCAGAATGTTAGTATCTATAACACAGATAGATGATAGATAGATAGATGATAGATAGATAGATAGATAGATAGATAGATAGATAGATAGATATGATATGATAGACAGATGATATAGCTATAATATGTTTGCTCTCTTGCTCTATCTTTGTCATTGTTGCTCTGTCTCTGTCTTACACAGGCATCCACACATTTTGGATATATATTCCAATGATATTAATCTTATGAAGTGCCCACAGAGTTTGTCGTGTTGTTATCTGATTTTGGAATTTTATTGCTTAACACATTGTTTAATATGCAAAACCTGAGTTATGATACTTTAATCATGAATTTTCAGTGTTACATATCTACAAGGTAAAATAAGATAAGCCCTAACCATAAGATCAACTGGAAAACAAAATGCTAGTTCTTTAAGCATTGTCTCTTTTCTCAAGTTTTACATTGGAGGGATGGTTTGGAAAACAGCCAAATACTAGCTAATTAACTTTTTGAAAGAAACAAAAATACACAGAGAATAGCAAAACCAAGATTATCTAAACAAATAAGGGTTTAATAACCAGTTCAGATTAAACCAATGGACCATCAACCAAGAGATAGCTGAAGCCAGAATAAGCACATATGAATCCGCCTGTGGAGACAGCACTAGATATTTTGGTTCAAGTGACCCATCCTGGCACTTGGTATGGATCTTGGTTAAAAGTTAGTTTTCTCAGAGCCCCCATTTAAATATTAAAAACTACTCATTCAGAAGCATATTTCTAATCTCAAAGAAAATATGAGGTAATCCAAATTCAATATTCCATAAAATAACAGTTTTTTTTTAAGATATTTTCTTTATTTACATGTAAATAAAGACTCCTTCCTTCAGAGACTGAAAGAAGGACAAGCCAGCCTAAATATAGCTATCTCCTGAGAGGTTCTGACAGTACCTGACTAATACAGATGTAGAGGCTCACAGCCATCCATTGAAATAACAGTTTTATGAAGTCATTTCTATTAGTAACAGAATAAAGAAAGTAACAATTCAAGGCACACTTTAAATACATTGATGGAAAAATCAGGTAGGTGGGTTAGAGCCAAACAGGGTAATCCCTTACATGAAGTCTCAGTTGCTGTGTGTGATGTTCTTAACTTTGGGTTGCTGATCCATTAGAAGGTAGAGAGTAAGGGGCTTTTCCACAACAGACATGGGGAGCTCTCAGAAGTGGCTCATCCATGAAGTCAGGGACAGAATTGGATTTCCTTTCTTAGGGACTTCCATGTTTCTTAGGAAATATATATATGGTGATTAATAAGTCAAGTTTCTTAGCTGTGGTAACTTTCAAAATACACAAATAAATAAAAACCATCATATTATGTACCATAAGTTACATAATAATGGTATTAATTATATTTGTTAACTTAATTTTCTTAAACATGAAAAAATCATAGTCTCCTAATAAAACCATTACCTTGAATAAATTATTTTTCTCAAAGTTTGATAATTCCTTGGAAGTATCCTATGATATTCTAAGTCCTAGCTCTATGATTCCTTACCCTTAGTCTTCAGAGTTTCATCTCTGAATATAATATATATATATATATATATATGTGTGTGTGTGTTATGATATATATGTACATATATATGTTTATATATATACATATATATATATATGTATATATATAAAACTTCATGGGCTCCTCCTTCTTGGGTTAAATCCTTCTGGTGTTGATGAAGTGAAGTTCTGTCTCCCTCACCTTTGAGACACTTGGATTCCAACTTCATCTCTTTGGAACACCATGGACCCAACAAAAGGATGAAAGAAGCCAAAATAGGTAGGAAGTGGTCCCAGAAAATGAAACATTCCTGGTGCCATGTTTCACTTAGCTGAAGTTGTCTATTGGTTCTATACATATTCAACTTAAGACATAGTCTTCATTGTACTTTTGTCCAGGATCTGTGCCTTGAAATTGTAGCAGTCTTATCTCCTCAGCCTGTTAGTTCTGCCTGTACTTTTCCCTACTTGAGTCTGTTCTGAAAGTACCCTTGAAAGACAACTCTGGAATAAGTGTGGAGCTCTTGTGTTGAGTTCTCTCATGTCATGAATCAAGCAGCCGGATGTCCAGCCAGCATTGGTTACTTTCCAATGCCTGCCGGTGGGTTTGAGAACCTTGAAGGTCACTTGCTTCCTTCATATAAGGGGTGCACTAAGCAGGGTGGTGATCAGGTTCCTTAGTCTACCTTACTGTTGGCCAGTTGGTCAATATATCTTCCAGGTAACTTTCTGCTCAGACTGATTTTCATTCTATTTTTTTTTTGAACTATATCAAGGAGAAGTAAAACTCCAGATAACAGTTACGAATGAATCACTTCAGACAGTGGAGAACCTATGTTAGGTTGGTATTTGAGCTCTAATGGGCTAAGCAAGACTCTCTTTAGAATAGTGGAGTCTATGGGATTAATTAAATCAAAATAAAAATATGTAATAGCTTTTATTCATAGTTGATGTAGAAACTAAGAATACAAAAGGATAAGAAAAGTAAAGAATGTAGCTATAGTTTTTTATTGTGCTATCAATGAAAATGGCTGTGTGGACTTCTCATGCATAATAACCATTTGATTTTCACATTAATCCTAGGAGTAGATGTTTAGCAATTTCAGAAAAAAAGTTCCAGTTTTTTTTTAAAGAAATAATAAAATGACCCTAAAACATGACTTCATCTCTTATATAGTGTGCAGATTCAGATATAATGCTAATTATTGAACACTGACCACAGAACAAGATGTTCCCAAAACACCTTCATATCAAACCTTAGGTACTAGAAATAAAATATATGAAAGTATTAAATATTTTGCTTAGGAAACATTTATGAATCTCTTTAATGCATAGTGATGGTACAAATGCAAAGTTTTTTTGTGTTTAGTGAAAGAATCACTTTGTATTTCACACAGGAAGGCTGAGAGCCACACCCAATTATGGCTTGTAGAGCTCCAAGTCAGGCTGAAGAAAAAGAACCATAAACAAGCAAACACAAATCTGGGACTTTCTGTCCAATGGAAATTCATCCTATTTGCTTTTGTCTAGAGCTGTTGACTTTAGTAAATGACCAGCTGCATATTTGAACTCGAAATGGTTGTGACAGCATGCAGAAGATCTGAAAATTTCAAGCCATACATATTAGAAAAGGGGAGTGTGGTGGGTAAGGAATCTCACCTCAGGCTGGGTTCTATTGACAATTGATAGCCCCTGGGAAAGAGAGAGTCAGTTTTCTTTAAGGCTGTGGTCCTTCCTGCTGACCAGGCTCCAGGCTGTCCATACATGGCTACACAATCAAGAGTATATGAACAGCAGAAACTTAATTTGATTTTTTTTTTTATTTTGAAAAAGTGGACACAAATTTATGTAGGTAGAATAGGTGCCATGTATCCAGAAGGAGTGGAAGGAGAAATTAGTAATGATCAAGTTACGCAGTACAAAATTATCGAAGTACTAATAACAGGAGGAAACAACATACATTAAAAATATCAAAAATTATCATCAGTCTAAAAATATTTTCAGAGAAATCAAGGGGTCAAGGATTTATTTCATGCTTATTTTCTTACAATGTGTTATTTTGAATACATCAACGACCAATGTAAAAGTGGGAAGAAATTCCAAGTGCCTGAAAATGATTTTGCTAGTTCAGGTAATGAAACCAGTAATTGCTGGGAGCTGTGTGCTTTGATTCTGAAACTGTATAAGGACCTTCATACTTTCTACAAGGGCATATCTAGAGTTGATTAAGCATGTGGGTGAGAACCTCTGCAGAGAGCTAAGCAGAAAGGTGGAAATGTCTCTCCTACCCTGGTCATCATGGCTAATATGCTCCTCTGTGGTGTTAGTAGGCACTGGGATGGAAGAGTTATTTTTTCTCCAATTGACAAGGACACAGATGGGTGTGTCATTTCACCAGAATGAAAAAATAAAGTTTGAGTGGAGAAAGCATGGTGTTGCATCTTTCTTGTCCTCTAAGGAATTGGAGTCCTTTGGTACGATAGAATGCACCAATCCTAAAACTGTGGATGTTGGAGGTCTGTTTTCTTCTCCTGTAACTGACTATACTTGTCTAAGGAGATCACAGCTGTTCAAAATGAATGCCAAGGAAACGTAATTTAGCAAAGCATTCCCAGAGATTGATGGTGCCTTCTTCAGCGAAGTCCAAGTCACAAAGCATATTACCTCATTTATCAAAACACATTCTATTAGATGGAAACATTTTCCGAGGGCAAAAACAAATACTAAAACATTCTTCCTAACATATTAAGTATTTATATAAATTATAGTCCACCATATTTTCTTTAATTCATCTTTTAAATATGAACATCCATGAGTAAAATTTAAAGGGATAAATGTGGATGTGATTCCGGTCCCATCTTTATCTGAATAAGTGGGCTTTTTTCTCTGTTCTATTTCATTTTTCAGCCTCACATATTGTTATGGAATCAATATTGTTTTAAAACTGTCGTGCATTGTGGATCTTTATATCTCTTTAACCATCACCCCTTTCTTTTAAGATTCGCTGGTCTTGGGATCTCATACAGTTGCTGGGTGTGTATCACTAGCAAGGTTGAACAGAGCATCTGCCATGCTGCATAACACTCCAGAGCGAGGAGGACCCTTCCCTGGTTTTCTAACTTGGCAATAGACAGTACTTCTATTACCTGCCATTGCCAGCCAGTAGAGCTGCCTCTAAGAATATATGGCTGTGGCTTAGGTTGTACTTTGATGTTGAACTAGTTCTAGCAGGATTCAACTGGGGCTGATTCCTAGCTTCTGATGCTTTCAAATGAACTAAACATACCCAAGTCTCCCTAAAGATCTGCTGATCTGCTTCTTAGGGAATCTTAAGCTAGTTCTACCATGCCTAGGAAGGACTCAGCATGCCTGCCATTAGTTTAGCATTGTCCATCACAGAAATGCTGTGGAATCACTGGGTGCCTGAAGTCAAATAACTTGGTTGATGCTGTCCTCATAACTTATCAGTCTGTGACCTTGAGCAGAGCTCCAAATTCTTTTAAATACTACCTTCCCCACCTGTCACCAGGTCGATGGTAACTCTCCTCAGACTACTACATGGGTGATTTAAGCTGTCAAACAGCATGGACTTTGTAGAGCATCTTGCCTGAAAAAATGCTTGTAAGTATTCCCCAAAAATTATAGCACAGATATTCTTAAAGCAATTGTGATTTACGTTCATATTTATTGTAATTTATGTTTCCAACCTGAAGAGGTGAAGTAGTAAGAACTTCAGAGTCTTAGCAAAATGTTCAGAAACCGAGAGCTTTTTGAGTCTTTAAACATTAACTCTCTCACTTTAAAGCTGACTTTTAAGCAAATCAGACCTCAACCTCTAGTACCTAACTACTGTTTGAATGACAAAATATAATATAAAATTGTAATATAAGATCTTTATCAAATTTTGCTCTAACTTGTAAGTTTTCAATTGTTAATCTTTACTACATTAAAATTTGATTTATAGCTCCCACTGTATGCCAGTCTTTGCTCTACGTGTTTTAGTTATTTTACTTTTGTAATCATTGTTTCCACCATCATTATGTTATTGTATCTGATGAACTTGAAGGTAGAAAAGAATTTGTACCTGTTCATTTACTTCATTATGTGGTTTAAACTTTTAGAGTCTTGGCTGGTTATTTTTTGTACAAGCATTTTCTGTTTGCTTGTTTTAAAATTGTATCCTAATTTAGCTATAATATTCCATGAAATTGGACAGTTTTCTGCTTCTTCAGTGAAATGATTTATTGTTGAAACTGGAAAATAATATATTTTCTCTTCTATAGATTTTCTTGAAATCTCTGATTGTGTAAAATAGGGGTGTTGCTATCAGGCCTGGAAGTCAGTACATAGATTATGAGTTTTCTGTGTAAATGTGGCATTGTGAATCATATCTGTAATGCCAACACTCAGTGGGTGAAAGATGAGTCCATGGTTGTCTAAGGCTATAATGCCAACTTGAGACCAGAAAGCAGTACATAAGACAGTGTGTCAAAAATAAAAATGAATAAATGCATGGATGAATCCACACTTGTACATAAGTTTAGAAAATTAATTTCTTTCTGTGTCCACTTACTTATATGTAAGATGAGAAAGAATAATAATAGTTACTTTCTGAAATAGTTGTTGGAAAAAATGAATTATCATGCATAGCATGATTAGAATAGAGACCCATCCATAGCTAGCACTGAAAAAGTTCTAATGCAGATAGATGGCTTCTAATTTAATCATACTTATGAATGCTGCTGTTTTATATCAACTAAATTCATGTTCCATTGTGCCCCACAAAAGTCACCATAACCTCCAGAAGCCCTGTCTTTTCCATCAATTAGCAACTTTCAACAAGTTCAAATTCCCTTTCTTTGAAGTAACATCAATGCTACATATACATATCCTACCATCTTAGACTCTAAAGAACAGGACAGTCACCAGCAAGAAATGGAGCCAACACTCTTTCTAGTGAGCCTACATTTCTGTAGGACATTGACTGGAGCTGTTGTTATTTCTGGTCTTTATTGAGAGGGATATTGGCTGTACTTAGAATACATATTTAAAAGAACAGAAACCAAAAACCATAGATAAAGCATCCCAAATATCAACACATTTACCTCTATGTCTGTCTCTGTCTCTCTCTGTCACTCTCTGTCTCTCTGCACAAATGTTTTATTGGACTTATGCCGCTGGCCAGCCAGTATGGGCCTCCCTCAATCCACAGGAGAAATGGGGTCCTAGTCAGGTCGACAAGGTGTAGGCGAAGAAATAATGGCAGAGATGACACATGGAAGTACAGGATCTGATTGTATTTCTTAAAAATGGCATCAGACTTTTATAGTCATAGCAAAAGAGAAATGAGAAATCTAGCAGCTCAGCAGTTGAGGTACATCTGAGGCCACCTGAAACACACTGGGTCTAAAGCTGCCACCTCTTCAGGACAGGCACTGCACCCCCCCCCCCCGCCCTGGGCCCAAGCACTCTGGGCCTGGGGGGGCTGCAGGCTGCATGAGGCTCGAAGCTTGAATCTGAATGAATGAATCTAAGTCTAAGTCCTAGTCCATCTAAGTTCTAGTTCCAGTCTAAGTGCCCCTGCACAAAGTGAAAACCAGGCTTATATGGTATATAGAAAACAGGGTGAATGACAAAAGTCACATAGGCAGGTGACAGTCACATCAAGGTCAGTAAGTTCAAGTAGGCAAGTGATGGTTACATCAAGGTCGGTAAGACCAGGTATCCAGGTGTGAAGCGGAAGAGCAGTGGTGCCCTCCCCACTGGGGCTATTTTGGTATTCCCATGCTAATTCTCTGGGTCTGCTGGAGACAAGCACCAGGAAGTTCCAATCCAGCAGTTCCTGCTAATGCCCTTAAGTGAGGGAAGCCCTTCGATTACTCTTTAGCATATAAAACAGTTCTGTCCTCTGTGGGTCTGCCCCAGAACTCTAACTATGTGCCTGACCTCTGTTGCTAACTCTGAGGACATCCTATCTGATAAGGCAGCTTCCTTGTGAGAAATTCCAAGCTAAGAACAGCTTGGAAATAAATTAGGATATATTGGAACGTTGTGCTGGCCAAGGAACAACGCCCTTTTTTAGCCATTTACGAATCATTTCTTGGGGTACCTTTATGCCTGAATAAGAAGGCTAATTGCTGATTGGAAAGACTAATCTGGAACACATCTGAGTTAGGAGATGCCAATGACTGACTGAATACCCAGGAGGCATAAACTCCCTTTGAAGTCATAAAGCCTCTTGTCCTTAATCAGGCTTTTACCCCGATATTGCAGACTTTACTGGAGTAGACAAGTGGGCGTGGCAGACTTAGAACTATGCCTGAGTAGTTTATAATTACTAACGTAGTAAATTAAGTTGTGGTGACTGTTAGTTTATAGTCTCAATGTTGTACAACCTTTTTCATGACAAATATACTTGTGAGAAATCAAGTTACAATGAGAAGGGGTTTACTTTGGAAGGTTTTATTTCACAGTAGCAAGCTTTGCTTGCTTTGACCCTAAACATTGGGCCTAAAGAAGGACACAGAAACTCTACCTCATGGTAGCTAGAAAGTAAAGTGAAAGAGGAAGCAGCCAGTCACATTTGTCTCCAAAGCCATGCCCTGAGAGATATGATTTCCTATCTTTCAGCTCCTCCCTCTGAAGGTTTACCCTTTGAAGAACATCAGTGGTTGGGGACTAAGCCTGCTTTTCATATGGCTTTTATAGAACATCAAAAATCCAATCATGATAACTTGTGATAGAGTATATAGCACCAAATTTGCCTTCCTGCCACAAGGAACTAGCAAACCAAAACAGAAAATACCCAAAGCAAAACCTAAACAGCTCTGTTGAAGCATGGCTTCTGTTCAAAATCTATTCTTATTTATGTGCTGGCTTGTGATGCCTGAGTAAAGATGCAGCAATAAAGGTAAGCTCAGAGACTCTCCTAGTAGTCCTTGGCGCTGCTCATCGCTAGTCTTTGTCAAAAGAAAGACAGAAACACAAGGGGGAAATGTTTCACTAGTCTGAAGTGTCAGAAAGCACAGCAGAGAAAGGGAATGTAACTAGCTGAAAGTTATGAGTCTTGGGTAATGAGAAGTATACAAGGTCATAATGAACAACTGAACGATTGTCCATCAACCTGCATGGGCCCACAGTAAACTTTTGATGAGACAAAGTGGAGAAACCTTACAAAATAACTTGGAGGCTTCATGAAGTAGTTCAGAAGAATCATGCCTTTAAAGAAAGACAAACTTAGGTACTTTGTGAACACCAAAAGATGCTTGTAATAAAATTTTAAAAACCAACCCTCAGAATAAACAAGTATATTCACATATACATAGTGAATACCTCCCTGCCACTCAGCTCTCAAAAATGACAAGAAGATGTGGAAATTTAAAATGCAATCTTTTTAAATGAGAAATACCCAATAATCATTTGCCTTGAAACCTCAAAAAAATCCATGTGGAAAAAGTCAATGAATAGAAACAAACTAAAAGTTGTCCAAATAATTGAATTATCAGATATCATTTAAAAATAATACAAAGGGGCCCACGACATAGTGTACAGAACAGGTGTCTAGTGTGTGCAATTCATACATGAATGGAGTAAGGTAGCAGTTGTCAGGATAAAATAGGATCATTCAAGTTTTAAGATACTAAGCACAAAAATAGTTATGAAATAAGAATATTTTGTTTACTTCAATCAGTTTTGGGTTTCACATTGAGGTCTGCTTATTTAGAGTTGATTTTTGTGTGATGTGATAAACACCAGACTAAATTGTTCATTCTACATGTGTACATTCAGGTTTTCCAACACCATTTGTTGATGATGCTATTCTTTTCTCCTGGATGTACTTTTTGGACCTTTGTCACGTAAGGCTATATTTACACACATTCATGTTTGTGTCTCATTCTTCTACATGGCTCTTTTCATGTCAGTGCCATGCCATTTTTACTACTATAGCTCTGTAATATATCTTGAGATCCATGATAACTTCTCTAGTACTGTTCTTTACACTCATAATCACTTTGGCAATCTAGTACCTTTTGTGGTTCTGTAAGAATTTTTAGATTTTTTTCTATTTTTGTGAAGAATATTATGAGGACTTTGATTGGAATTGTACTGAATATATAAGTGACATTTGCTAGGATGATCATTTTTATTATAAATTATATATTTATAAGCATGGTAATTCTTTTCATCTAACCAGATTTGAATATACTGTAGAATATTGGAACACAATATTATTAGATAAAAGTTAACTGGATCCCTGTGCACTGGTAAATAATTATCAAAAGAAATTTAAAATACACAAAATTATAAAATTAAAGGGGATTAATACTACTATATATGTTATATATTAAGTTTAAAAATTGCTGGGTTAAATTAAGTTGTAAATTAATATAGAGTTATATCTCATTTATAATAGTTAAGATGCCAATTTTCTTTAAATTTCTCTATGTATTCATTATAAACCACCTAAAATATCAATATATTTGTGTATAAAAACTTAGAAGTTCAAAGAACTGAAAGAGATAGACTTTTAAATTAGGAAAAGAGGTAAACTTAACTCTATAGGTCCAATTTTAATTTATGAAATCATGCTTCAATGATCAGAACAATAACATTTAAACAGAAAAATAGGGCAACAGAATACAATGGAATTCAAAAATAGATCCATGAATACATGGTTAGATGATTACGACCACCTTGACTCTGATACAAATGTGAATAGGAAAAGAAAGTATTAGCCACAAAGTGCTGGAAATAATCTATTTGAGGCTTACTTGATCTCTTATTTTCATGGTAGGTAGGATATATTGGTACTAACTATTTCTATTTCTCTGTAAGCTTAAACTTTCTCACACTCTTCCTCAACAAATTGACCTGCTTTTTTAAATTTTTGTTTGTTTTTACTCTCCAGTAACAGTAGACCAAGATGATAGAAATAAATGGTGACCAGGCTGCATCCCTAGATATAACAGAACTTGGAATATCTTCTACTGATGCTTATGTCTAGCCACACTCAAATTTATAAAACAAAATTCAGTAGTATTCTCTGCAAAACCAATATATAAATAGCTATTAAACTGGAAGTTCTCTAGAGACTCCTTGCTGCTTTCTGTAAAGCCTGGCCACTACATTTTGATTCTCATAGACTTTTGGTCTTCAAGACTACTAGACTGGCCTATTAAGCTCTGCTTATTTTTGAAGCCCAAAACTATAGACTCTTCTACATTCCTTTTACCAACCAATCTCTAAAACCTTAGAACCATATTGGTAGTGTTTATTATAGCTATTTCTCAACAGCAGCTTTTCCTTAGTTACTTTAGAAGTTGCTGGAACAAAATGTAAACTAAAGCAACTTATGGCAAAAAAGGTTTCTTCTGATTCATAGTTCAGGAGTACAGTCTGAGAGTGCATTGAAGTTGGACAACAAGGTTTTGTGCAGGCTCCAAATCTTTGAGGCCATCACTTATCATAACAATAAATGATAAAAGACAAAACCTCAACAGCTGGTTGTTGCATCTGGAATCAGAAAGCCTAGAGAAGTGGATGTCTTAAGCATGCTTTCTCCCTTATATTCAGTCTGAGATCTATCCCAAGGACTGTTTCTGCCTACATTTCAGGAGGATCTTTCAACCTCCATTAACCTACTCTAGAAGAGTCCTCATAAACATGCCCAGAAGTCTGTTTTCATGGTGAATTTTAAGTCTTATCAAGGTGACAGTCAAGATCCACCATCATTGTCACGTTTCTGAGAACATGGGTGTAAATAAAGGAAGCAGAAAGCACATCAATCCAGGCTTCTGACCTACATCTTGAAGTCCAAAACACAATTTTGTGTTGTTGCATCTCAAAGAATGAACTGGAATTTAAAAGATGTTGTAATCAATAAAACACTGGTGGCCTGACAAAGGTATAAATGTACCTCTTTAATCAATCACTTCTTAAAGCTTGGTCCTTTCACAGAAATTAAACATCAGTGAAGCCTAACTCACAATTGAAAAGGCCACAAAGTTCCACATTAGGTTAGTGTTACTTGTTAACTTGATGAGACCCTGGCATCATAAGCCCCAGGGCCCATTTATGAGGGGTTAATTATTCTCTGGGCAAGCCTGTGAGGAATTATGTTGACTAAGATAATTGAAGTGACAAAATTCACACTAAAAGTGAGCAGTATCAATCTGGTCCTGGGTGATAGGCTGTAATAAAAAGAAATCTAGCTGAGCACAGTCATTAGCACTACCTGTTTTCTGATTGTGGGTGAGACGTAATCAGCTTCTTCAGTGTCTGCTGCCTAGACTTCCCTGCCATGATGGACTATACTCATGGACTATGAGTTGAAGCAAACCTTTCTTCTCTGAGCTGCTTTATCAAGGGATGTTATCAGAGCAACTAAGGCACTCCACCTCTGAAATTCTAGATCTCTCTAAATTCAAATTGCTGTGTTCTAAGCATGAAATTCAAATTAAGAATGTTCAAAGTATTCAACTATAAGAGACATTCAAGAGAGATGAGGACAAGGCAGAGTGAGACAGTGATTACCTGTGTCCTTTGAGTTCAGAGGAATCCAGAGCAGCTTACTTGGGAAGATTCACATGTGAAGTAAACTTTGTGATAAGTTGATGGATATTAAAGTAAAGGAGACAAGTGGACCTCCAGATCTCAAGAACTGCTGGTGGCAAATGGTCCCTGCATGGTGGTAGGTGTCCCAACATCGTTTAGGACCAAGGATCTTAAGTGATTCTGTTGGACTAGTGAAAAAAAGTCATCGTAATAGGGAGCCTGGCACAGCTAAGCATGTCAGAAAGAAAAAGCAAGAGACCCAAGAAGACTGATGAACTGATTCAAGCATCCCTTGGCTCACTTGCACAGGGTTGCAGTTTGACAGTGGCTGTATTCCTTCAATCATACCCAAAGCTATTGGGATACATTAGATAGTCTCTGTATCTTACCATGGAAAAATTTATCTCTTTTGAAATATTACTTTCATTAAAAATCTAATAAACCTCTCTTTGGTTCTGACTTCTGATGTTTTATCAATTAAGATAGAAGTCACCATACCCATTACATCCCCATCTCTACCAGCCCACTTCTCCCTGAAGGCCCCAGATTAGGTTAATAAACTGCAGACCACCCCCAAAAAACTCAAGGCAGGCAAACACAAACACTAATCACAGCTTCCCAACTCTGAAAACTTTTATGTAGCTAATCTAAAATAGAGTAGGACTCACTTTTAAGAATAAATAAATCTTGAGTATTCTACCTATTATATAAGACTGTAATGGTCTCATCACACTGGAAAATTTAAGTATCAGATGAAGGCAATAATTTGCTGCTCAATAATCATATGACACTTTTCAAGCAAGAGTAAATAGAAGTGTCAAATTTTCCTCCATCTGGGAAGAGAAAAACAACCAGAATATCAGTTAAATGGAAACAAGAGCCATGTGAAATTGCTTCATGATTGAATCTTACAATCAACACTCATCTGTAGAGTTGACCAGCTACATGTGAACACAAAGAATAGGCTGGAAGGAGTCACACAAAAGCTTATGGTGCTGACTCCTATTTAATTGGCTAAGCAAGACAATTAAGCACTATTTCATTTAAAATATTTTATAAAAGGTATCTACTTAAACTTAATACTAATTTTTGCTTTAATTTTTATTGATTCTTTGTGAATTTCACAATATGCACCCCAATTCTACTCATCTTCCTCTTCCTTTTTTACTGGCCCTCCACCCTTGCAACCTCCCTCCAACCCAAAAGAAACCTTTAGTGTGTCACAGTATGTCACACAAAATACACTTTTATCCACACATCTTTGCTTTCACAGTTCAAGGCATCACTACATCACTATTCTCTGGCATCTACTACACTCTGTTTTATTTGTTTGTTGGTTGGTTTGGTTTGGTTTTTGTTTGTTTGTTTGTTTTTTATTCTTTTATCCCTTCTTACAGTCTAGTCTTTATCCCCCTCTTGGTCTGCCCCCTACCACTCTGTGACCCATACCTCTCCCCACATCTATTAGGATGTACCCCCTAACCCGACCCCCACCAAACCTCCCTACTCCCTGGGGCATCAAATCTCTCAAGGGTTAGGTGCATCTTCTCTCTCTGAGGTCACATCAGGCAGTCCTCTGCTATATATGTGTCTAGGCCTCATATCAGCTAGTGTATGCGGCCCGGTTGGTGACTCGGTGTATGAGAGATCTCAGGAGTCCAGGTCAGTTGGGACTGGATCCTATGGGAATAGGGCTGCCCTCCTCCTCAACTTCCAGCTTATCCCCAACTCAACCACAAGGGTCTTCGGCTTTTGCCCATTAAGGTTGGGTGCTAATATCTGCATCTGACTCTTTCAGCTGCTTGTTGGGCCTCTCAGAGAGCAGCCATGCTAGGCTCCTGTCTGTAAGCACACCACAGCATCAATAACAGTATCAGGCCCAAGGGCCTCCCACATACTCAAAATATGCTCCACAGTGCTACAGGAACACATGTTCCACTATGTTCATAGTGGCCTTATTTGTGATAGCCAGAAGCTGGAAACAACCCAGATGTCCCACAAGGGAAGAATGGATACAGAAAATGTGGTTCATTTACACAATAGAATGCTACTCAGCTATTAGGAATGAGGACATCATGAGTTTTGCAGGTAAATAGATAGAACTAGAAAATATCATCCTGAATGAGATGATTCAGACCCAAAAGGACATGTACTCACTAATAAGTAGATATTAGCCAAAAATTTACAGAATACCCAGGATACAATCCATAGAATTCGAGAAGGTTTCCAAGCTGAAGAGCCCAATAAGGTTGCCTCAGTCCCACTTGGGAGGAGGAAGAAAGCAATCATGGGGGCGGGCAGAGGTAGGGAGAGACTTGGGTGAGAAAGGGGAAAGGGAGGGGAAGGGGGAGACATGATCATATATGGTGGTGGAACAAGACTTGGAGGCCTGAGGGCCAATAGAAAGAACTGAAACAGGCAAACTCCAGAAGTAGGAGGTAGGGTGAACCTCCAGAATGTACCAGAAACCTGGTAGGTGAGAGACTCTCAGGACTCAAAGGAAGGTAACTTGGTGAAGTGCTCTACAGTAGGGAGGGGGAACTTGTAGAGTCCACCTCTAGTGGAGGGACAAGACATCACATGGAGGAACTGGGTTGCCATTCCACAGTCAAAAACTCTGACCTATAACTGCTTCTGTCTAAAGTAACTGCAGAGACAAAAATGGAGAAGAGCCTGAGAGAAGGAAGTCCCGTGGCAGGCCCAAATGAGGATCTAGCTCTACTATACTCTTTTTTTAATTGGATATCTTATTTGTTTATATTTCAAATGTTATCCCCTTTCCCAGTTTCCCCTCCAGAAAACCCCTATCCCACCCTTTCTCCCACTGCTTCTATAAGGGTGCTCCTCTACCACCTACCCACTCCTAACTTTATGCCCTGGCATTCCCCTACAATAGTATATTGAGCCTTCACATGACCAAAGGCCTCTCCTCCCATTGATGTCCAACAAGGCCATCCTCTGGGAGATATGCAGCTGGAGCCATGGGTCTTTCCATGTGTACTCTTTGGATGCTGGTTTAGTCCTTGGGAACTCTGGGGGATCTGGTTGGTTGATAGTGTTGTTCTTCCTATGGGGCTGAAAACCCATGCAACTCCTTCAGTCCTCCCCTAACTCCTCCATTGGGGACCCCATGCTCAATCAAATGGTTGGCTGAGAGTATCTACCTCTGTATTTGTCAGGCTCAGGCAGAACCTCTCAGGAGACAGCTATATCAGACTCCTGTCAGCAAGCACATCTTGACATTCCTCAATAGGGTCTGGGTTTGGTGACTAGGTTTGGATCCCCAGGTGGGGCAGTCTCTGGATGGCCATTCTTTCAGTCTCTGCTGCACACTTTGTCTCTGTATTTCCTCGCTTGAGTATTTTGTTCCCCCTTCTAAAAAGGACTGAAGCATCCAAACTTTGGTCTTCCTTCTTGAGCTTCAAGAGGTCTGTGAGTTTTATCTTGGTTATTCCTGGCTTCTGGGCTAATATCCATTTATCAGTGAGTGCATACCATGTGTGTTCTTTGGTGACTGGGTTTACCTCATTCAGTATGATATTTTCTAGTCTCAGTTATTTGCCTAAGAATTTCATGAAATCATTGCTTTTAATGGATGAGTAATATTCCACTGTGTAAATGTACCACATTTTCTGTATCCATTCCTCTGTTGAAGGACATCTGGGTTCTTTCCACCTCCTGGCTATTATAAATAAGGATGCTATGAACATAGTGGAGAATGTGTCCTTATGACATGTTGGAGCATCTTCTGGGTATATGCCCAGGAGTGGTCTAGCTGGGTCTTTAGGTAGTAATAAGTCTAAATTCTGAGGAACCACCAAACTGATTTTCAGAGTGGTTGTACCAGCTTGAAATCCCACCAGTAATGGAGGGGTACTCCTCTTTCTCCATACCCTTGCCAGCATCTGCTGTCACCTGTGTTTTTGATCTTAGACATTCTGATTTGTGTGGTGTGGAATCTCAGTGTTGTTTTGATTTGCATTTCCCTGATGGCTAAGGATGTTGAACATTTCTTTAAGTGCTTCTTAGCCATTCAGTATCCCTCAGTTGAGACTTCTTTGTTTAGCTCTCTTTCCCATTTTTAATTGGGTTATTGGGTCCCTGTAGTCTAACTTTTTGAGTTCTTTGTATATATAGGATATTAGCCCTCTATCAGATGTAGAATTGGTAAAGATCTTTTCCCAGTCTGTTGGTTGCCATTTTATCCTATTGACAGTATCCTTTGACTTACAGAAGCTTTGCAATTTTATGAGGTCCCATTTGTCAATTCTTGATCTTAGAGCATAAGCCATAGGTATTCTGTTCAGGAAAATTTCTTCTGTGCCCATGTGTTCAAGGTGCTTTCACACTTTCTTATCTATTAGTTTCAGTTTATTTGGAAGACCTTGGTCTACTTGGACTTGAGCTTTGTACAAGGCATAAGAATGGATCGATTTGCATTCTTCTACACACTAACCACCAGTTCAGCCAGCAACATTTGTTGAAAATGCTATCTTTTTCCCACTGGATGGTTTTAGCTCCTTTGTCAACTATCAAGTGACCATAGGTGTGTGGGTTCATTTCTGGGTCTTAAGATCTATTCCATTGATCAATGTGTCTGTCACTGTACCAATACCATGGAATTTTTATCACTATTGCTCTGTAGTACAGTTTGAGGTCAGGGATGGTGATTTCCCCCATAAGTTCTTTTATTGTTGAGAAGTTTTCACTATCCCTGATTTTTTGTTATTCCAAATGAATTTTCAAATTGTTTTTCTCTAAATCTATGAAGAATTGAGTTGGAATTTTGATGGGGATTGCATTGAATATGTAGATTGCTTTCACCAAGATGGCCATTTCTACTATATTAATCCTGCCAATCCATGAGCATGGGAGATCTTTCCATCTTTTGAAGCCTTTGATTTCTTTCTTCAGAGACTTGAAGTCCTTGTTATACAGATCTTTCACTTCCTTGGTTAGAGTCGCACTAAGGTATTTTCTATTATTTGTGACTGTTGTAAAGGGTGTCATTTCCCTAATTTCTTTCTCAGCCTGTTTATCCTTTGAGTAGAGGAAGGCTCCTGATTTATTTGAGTTAATTTTATATCCACTGCTGGATATAAAATTTGTTGAAGCTGTTTATCAGCTGGTGGAATTTTTGGGGTCTCTTAAGTTTACTATCATGTCATCTGCAAATAGTGACAGCTTGACTTTCTCCTTTCCAATTTGTATCCCTTTGACCTTCTTTTGTTGTCTAATTTCTCTGGCTATGTGACCCTCCTACAGCTGAGGGCTGATTCTGTCAGACCCCACCTTGCCACATATAGCCATGCTTCTCTCCAACCTCCTGCTAATAGCCACACCTCTCTACAAGTTCCTTTTACACCAGAAGTCCCGCCTCCAGAGACTGAAGATGAAGCTGCTGATTGGACCAAGTTGCTGACGGACTTGGGGGATGGGTTTTGCTTTATCTATCTGTTGGCTTGTAACAAGGAGAATTCTTTAATCATGGTGGATTGAAAGCACACCATGTGTTGGTCTCATTTTTTCAAACCCCTTTCCGCATTTCCAGTACCCTTAATTTTTTCAGGCCCTGACTTCCATTCCAGACAACCTATTCGTGTGGCTGCAGGCAACCACATGGCTAGGACTTGCAGTACATTATTGAATATGAAGTATGGTGAGAGTATGGGAAGCCTTGTCTAGTCCCTGATTTTAGTGGGATTGCATCAAGTTTATATCCATTTATTGTGATGTTGGTTACTGGTTTGCTGTATATTGCTTTTACTATGTTTAGGTATGGGCCTAAATCTACTACACTGGATTCTTACTCCTCTTGGATATCCTGTTGTTGCCCTGTGTCTTGAAGATCCTGCAGCTTTGGAATTGTAGATAATGTTATTTTTTACAACAAAAATAACAAAGATTGAATAGTGGACAGATTTGCATTGCTTATATTATTCTATTTTATATTACATTTAAAAGATATTTTCTTTATTCTTTAGCACTCTGTGTGTGTGTGTGTGTGTGTGTGTGTGTATAAAATGAACCTATCTCCTTTCCGTACTCAAAATCCTGCCAGCCCCAACCTACATATGTTCCTTCTCCTATTTTTAAACTATGCATCTGTATGTCATTCTTTTGTTTTGCCTTTTTTTTCTTGACTAAGTTATTTATTCATTCTACATCCTGATCCCAGCTTCCCTGTCTCCTCTTTTCCAGTCCCTCCTTCTCACCTCACCTCTTCAAATCCACTTTGAAAAGGAGAGGCCTCCCATAGACATCAACCAGCCCTGGCATATCAAGCTGCAGAAAGACTAGGCATAGCCTCTTCAATGAGGGTAGACAAAGCAGCCCAACCGAGGGAAGGGATCCATAAAGTAGGAGAAGGGGCTTTCTCTGTATGTTATTCTTAATAATCATAAATCCTTATTTTTGATTAAGCCACAGATGTGAGCTGATTTATACTATTAGCTTAAAAGATAGTTTATTATTGTTTGTTTCTTAATTTATAACCTATTTTGAAACTTGAAGAGTCCTCAGTAATGCACAATTCTAAACTCGGCTGCAATGTTATAAATGCTAATGGGAAGCTAAATGGCATTGTTAGCTACAGCTCATTTTGCTGTTATAATTAGGGGCAGTGAGACACGAGCCTGTATGTCAGAAACTTAATGGGAATCCCTGAAGCAGAACTAGATGTAATATACCCCAAACAAGGATCCTTCACTGAAGTGACTTACTATATTTAGAAAGTGACACTTCTCTGTTTTATCAATAATGTTTACAGTAAGACATGTTTTAATTTTACAGACCACCCCAAACCTCCGGTGAATGTTAAATTCATATTTTCTGATCTTATTGACAGAATGTGGAAGCATGTTTGGCCTCGGATAAGATATTCCTGAGGCTATGTACATGATTGTTCTTTGTTACACTTTGATGTAAACTAAATTAAACAAGGCAATCAGCCGGTCAGTTCTACCTCGATGTCAAAACTTACTGAAATCAATTTGAACAGCTCACAAGAATCCCACTAAAAGAAGCCTGACGATGAACCATCAAAGGAGAAGTTGTGCTTTAGAACAAAGAGTCGACTTTGTAAAAATGACCTTACCTCATTTTATTATAAAAGCTCCTCCTCATAAAACAGCGGCCGCATGAGCCGCCTTTCATTTTCGTCAAAGCCTTTTCTTTTCAGTATACCTTTAACCCATCTTCCTCTAATCCCTATTGCCTGGATCTCTTCAGGGAGGTTACATCCATCGTCCCATTCAAAACTAATGTATTTTCTTTACATAATTTAGCACTTGTACCCAGTACCCTAATCAGAATGATAAAATCCCAGGGGCTTGTCCTAGGAGAAATTTGGAGAAAATATAGTAAGTCTGTCAATCTCACAATTTAAAATTCAGGAGACCTACATAAGATATAAATTTCAGATAATATTCACAAAAATATCTCAAAATAATCTGTACCGGCTGGTACATTAATATATATGTATATATTTGTATATATATATATATATATATATATATATATATATATATATATATATATATACACACATATATATGTATATATATATACACACACACATATATATATATACATGAAATAAAAATGTAACTGGTGTCTGACAATATATCCATCTGTGTAAACATATGGGGTTTGTTCCTGTGATGAATGTGTTATCTGTACAACTTAAGTATATGTTTCCTCACCACCACCCCAGCACTGCTCAGTGTTGGAAGACTGCTCTTGCCACTGGTCCACGCATGGCTTAATGCAGAGTCAATATCTTTGTCTGATGCTCATGCAAGACATTGCAACTTATTTTGAAAAAATTGTTTTCACTCTTTCAATTTGATGATTATTATCCACATAGGGACATTTCTAGAGATGAGCTAGTGATATTATTCAGGTGTTCGCAGTGTGAAAGGAGCTCCTCACAGCTATGTTTGTCTTTGCAGGCAGTATCTGCCTCCCAGGCCTCAGACAGAAGTTAGAAGAATTCCTAAGAGCTCAAAGTAAGTGGCAAACAATTTGGGGTGTGATTCCTGAATGGATCTAGATTAAATATCCAATTTTCTTTATTAATCTTTCTTTTTTTTAATTTTAGATATTTTCTTTATTTACATGCAAATTTCTCCATTCCCAGTTTCCCC
>NW_022196897.1:109500530-109508484 GCF_008632895.1 Mastomys coucha
TGGAGAAGTTGTGGAGAAAGAGGAACATTACTTCATTGCTGGTGGGATTGCAAACTGATACAACCACTTTATTAATCTTTCTGTTCAAAAGAGAAACTTATTGTTTCCACTAGATTTGCTCTACTGTTCTTGGGCTAAATTATTTAAACTGTGGAAAGACTGATGAGTTACTATTGTCACATGTCTCTGTTAGTCTCACAGGCTGTGTTAACAGGTCAATAAAATGGCAACACAGGGTACATTTTAAACAAACGGAACAGCTCATGTGATGTTGGAATATAAAATAGATTAAGATATAAGAATATATGTAATATAGAAATATATACCATATAGGAATCTATAATAATATAAGAATTCATATACAGATATGAAATATATGAATAGAGATAAATATAGATTTGCTTTGACTTTTGGGCTAAAGGTCTACAAGCTAAAATGTGACCTTTAAAGGCAAGAAGGAAATAATGGACTCAGAGCTACAAAATTCTTTAGCCTTAAAATGACCAAGTACAGAGAGCTTCAGATGAACAGAAAAGGGAAAATATTATTGAAAATACATCTGTGGCAAAAGCTCATGGAAAACCCTATAACTTTGGCTTGTTGGTCTATAAGATATAATGCATGTCTTAGACCAGGAGTGGAATTACACTCTTTTTTTGCACTCAGGTAAGGAAGGTTGAACCATTTTCTTTTTTTTCTTTTCTGTTATGCTGCTTAGCCCTGTAGAGTGTCTGCATTCCCCACCTCTATGACCTTGAGCTACATGCATATGGACATCTTGAAGCTTAATAGTTAGTATATACTATCAGGGTCACGATTGGGATGTTCCTGCACTTCCCATTTCTCTTTCTGCACAGTGAAGGGAAGGGGACATAATTGTGTGGTGATGAATCACTATTGTTGGAAGTCATTTTACAGATGTTATATGATGAGCACAAGGAAAACACTTTGGACAGAGCAACGTTTCCCACTATTTATAACCAACGAGATCTATAACAATAGGATTAACAGAAGATCAGAAGAACTCAGACCCTATGGGATAAAATATTCTTCACACAGCAGCTAAGAAAGACCATTTGGCTGATTGTTTGGTGGATGCTGTAAACAAATGTTGCTTTTCTCAACCTATAGGTCATGATCATGGCAGTCAAAGGACCCTTTCACAGAGCTGCATATCAGACATTTGCACTACAATTCATGAAAGTAACAAATTGCAGTTATGAAGCAGCCAAAAAATAATTTTTCATTGGATGTTCACCACCACACAAGGAACTGTATAAAAGGTCACAGTTGTAGGAATGTTGAGAACCATTACTCTATAGCTTGAATTTTAATCTCCGGTACATGTATACATTATTAATTTTCATCATTTATTGTTTTATTCTTTCTTGTTTATCTTCTTATAATAAATGGCATAAAGCATTTTAGATTTTAGAAAAAAAAACTAAATCCCAATTGATGCCGTCCCAATTTACCTTCTACAGACCACAATTCCCTGGACCAGGTCATCTTGAAAATATTTTGCTCTTGTTGTATTGACCATAAATACTGGGCATTCTAGGAAATGTATTTAAGACTTGGGACAATGTGGGAATATATACTGTTATAGGTTTACAATAAAATTTATATCCACTAAGGCTCATCTCTGTGGCAAACCAGATGATTACATCCAAAATGATTGTAAGAAAAAATTCCCAAGTGTATCCTTTATGAAGAACCAATGAGAATATGGTTCCTTACACAACCAGTTGTACATTTCTGGATATAGTACAAATGTCTGATCTATTTTGAAGATAGAGGGTACTGTAAGAAAGGAAATTTTGTATGTAAGTATAACAAGACTTCTGTTTTTGAGGCCTTCATAGCATAAAAGAGGGATGATTTCAGTTGCCACCATCAGTATCTACCCCTTTTTCTACTCAGTCTCATGACACAAAATAAAAACATGATAAAATAAACCTGAGAAGTGTATTAAACAGAGAAAAACAGTTGTGAAATGAAAAGTGTTCCCACCAAAGGATTATTAAATAACACTTTATAGCTTCACATAAGATGATTCTATGATCTTTGTTGGGTCACATAGAAATATGTGAAGAGTGCTCTTTGTGTATGAAGTACATAGTATCCCCAACTTCTAAAAGTATGCTCACAGTTTCTGTCCCCAGGTGAAGCCAACTCATCCCTTTTTACTTCACGCATAACCTTCAATGGTACTCTCTCAGAATTAGCATCTTTGCTAAATTCACATGATCTGAAAAATGAAACATAACCGGTGACAAGGATTAACTCTCTCAGAAAGTAAGCAATAAGAAGGGACTGAGTCCATGCATATTATCATAAAATTACCAAGAAGTTCCAGATGCGGTTATTAAGAAAACTCTAAAATTATGTGGGCTGTGACCATGGTGGGGGATATTCTTTACAGGCCTTTGGTGGTAGATCTGTAGTAAATATTCCTCAGGGAACTTTGTTGGTGTATATTCATAAGGAATATTCATAAGGAATATTCCTTAGAGACATTTGTTATTATATCTGTAGTGAATATTTAACAGTGGAAATGCTGCAATTATTTTTATTCAAAATCCACAGAGCAGCCAATCAATAATACTTCTTTGTTGTGTCCTTGTTTCAGTTTCAGAATGAAGAGAGGATATGAGTAGAACTGTTCATTTTGCCAGGTGCTTTGTGTTTGCTTGTAAGAAATAGTCACTGGTTCACATCACAAAAATTATAGTAATTTTTGTTAGAAAATATATACCTCAAGACACATAGTTGAGTAAAAATTAAGATGGAAAAACATTATAATAAAAATATAAAATAAGTAGGATAGCATATGTTTATATACCCCCTTTCTTTCTTGTTATTGAAGAGCACTTATTTGTAGGGGTTAATATTGTCATTACAAAGAATTGTGTCACTGCTAATTGATACCTAGAAGCTCCAGAGTTACCCATATGGAAAAATTTTATCATGTTTAACTTCTTTATGTGCTTCTGGAAACCATTTGTGTTGTTACTTGTATTGATATTTAGTTATGATATAAATATGTCATGATTTGATTATAATACATTTGATTTTTTTCTAGTTATTACTATTATGAGTTACAAGATATAATTGGATTGGTATATAATAAAATGTCTAATACCTCTCACGTATATAAATTAGAGTGGTATTTTAAAGTCACAACAAAAAAAAATACCTAGCAGCATAGAACTGCTTTTTATCTTGATTAAGAGTTGATGAAAAGAGTATGGAAAAAATTTTACAGCTCATCCAACTGTGTGTAAAATCTGAACACTTTAGTGATGTGACTAAACCTTTAAGCAAAGTAGTATACGGGATGTGCTTTCCACTGTTTTACTCACACATGGACTAGTTTATTCATGATATGAATTTTTTAAGCAGAAGCTATCAGTTGCATTAGATAGTATTTAATTTTGTTTATAATTTTTATGATCAAGGAGTTTAGCTGAAGGTTTATTTACTACCTAAGGAAATTATTTTTATTCATTTGTAGATAAGGAGCAAGAGACATCCAGGGATGAGATGGCTTAAGGAAGTCACACAGCAAGAATTGTCTGGAGAGGTCAGGGTCATTGGTTTGGAGGTATTGATGGCCACCAATAGTCATGCCTGTAAAGTGCCTCAGAAATAGCACTTCCATGTGTACCCAAAATACTGCTGCCTTGCCATTGATGGAAGAGTGAGAAATGTTGTCTTTTAAAGACTTCCTTGTAAATCAAAATGACCCTGAGATTCTACCTTACATTAATCAGAATGACTAAGATAAAACAACAACAACAACAGCAACAACAACAACAACAAAAACTCAGGTGATAGCAGATGCTATTGAGAATGTGGAAAAAGAGGAACACTCTTCCATTGTTGGTGGTATTGCAATCTGGTACAACCACACTGGAAAGAAATCTGGTGGTCCTTCAGAAACTGAAAATAGATATATCAGAAGACCCAGCTATACCACTCTTGGGCATATATCCAAAAGATGCTCCACCATACTACAGGGGCATGTACTCCACGATGTACTACAGGTGCATGTACTCATAGCATCCTTATTTGTAATTGGCAGAAGCTGGAAACAACCCAGATGTCCCTCAGTCAAAGAATGGATATAGAAAATGTAGTTCATTTGCACAATGGAATACTATTCAACTATTAAGAACAAGGATATCAAGAGTTTTGCAGATAACTGGATGGAACTAGAAAAATAACATCCTGAGTGAGGTAACCCAGACTCAAAATAACATACATGGTATGTAATAACTAATAAGTAGATATCAGTTAAAACATACAGAATACCTAGGATACAACCCACAGAATTTAAGAAGATTAACAAGCAGAAAGACCCAAGTGAAGATGTTTAGATCTCACTTAGAAGGGGGAAGAAAATAATTACAGAAGGCAAAGGGAGGGAGAGACCTCAGTGGTAGAGGAGAAGGGGAGGGGGAAAAAGGGACAGGATCAGGAATGAGGGGTAAGCAAGAGAGAAGCCTAGAGGACCAATAGAATGACTAGAAATATGCAGCCTCAGGGGGTTGAGAGGTTGGGGGATCCTTTAGAAAGTACCAGAGACCTAGGAGATGAGAGACTGTCAGTGACCTTAGAAGAAATGCCCAACAGTGGGAAGAAGGAACTTGTAGAGTCTGTTTCCAGTAGATAGACATCAAGTGGAGGGATGGAGTTGCCATCCCACAGTCAAAAATTCTGACCCAGAATTGTTCCTGTCTAAAAGAACTGCAGGAACGAAAATGGAAAAGAGACTGAGGAAAAAGAACTATTCCAGTGACCAGTCCAACTTAGGATCCATCTCATGGCAGGCACCAAAGTCTGACACCATTTCTAATGCTATAGTGTCCTTGGAGATAGGAGCCTAGTATGGTTATCCTCTGAGAGGCCTAACAAGCAGCTGACTGAAATTGATGCAGATATTCACCCACAACCATTGAACTGAAGTCAGGGACCCCTATGGTTGAATTAAGGGAAAGATAGAAAGAGGCTGAAGAGGAGAACATTCCCATAGAAAGACCAGCAGCCTCATCTAACCCAGATACCTATGTGTTCCCAGACACTGGGCCAACAACCAGGCAGCATCTACGAGCTGGTTCAAGCTCCCCCTCTTCCAGTCCCCACCACACACATATATAGCAGAGGACTGTCTGGTTTGGCCTCAGTGAGATAAGATGTACATAATCCTCAAGAGACTTGAGGGCCCTAGAAGGGGGGAGGTCTGTTGGGAATGGGAGCATCAGTGGAGAGGAAGGATAGTAAGAGGAACTGTGTGGGAGGGGGGCCTCAAGAGGGGGCAATGGCTGGATTATAAATAAAAACAAAACCAAACCCAGAAACCAAGAAGACTGCCTTGCTGTGGTTAGACTCAACAATTCTAATCCTTGAGGTTGTGCTGAACAAACAGTGTGCAATTCCACACCCATTACTGTTTTATTAAATAAAATCTGTTGTAAGACCAATAAAGAGAAGGCAGCAATTTCTGCATTTACTAGACCGAGAGTAATAGCATCCCATCATGCAGCCATGCTCCAAGCAGATGATTATCTGCCATACACACAGCTTTTCTTCATAATAATGTCTTCATGAATCAATTGCATTACTGTCTAGACATCATTTTTATGTCACACGAGTCTGAGGAAGAGCATTATTACAGTGTCTTTCTCTCATCTTTCTTTACCCTTTTGTTCTGGACTTGGGATATTTTTAGTAACAATGCATAGCAGACTTCAAGGGAGGAAACTGTCACTGTGTCATCCATGCCCAGGCCAATGACATACTTGCAGCTTATTTCTCTTCATATAGTCAGTGAAAGTTTTGTTCATTATTTTTGTATGTTTATGATATGTGTACACAAGAACGCATGAGTGTACATGCATTTGTATGTGAGAGAGTGTGTGGGCATATGTGTGTGTGCATGCATGCATGAACTTGCATGCATACATGCATGTGGAGAACATAAGCCAATATAAGGGATTTTCCTCAATCACATTATTTATGAGACAATGTCTCTCAGTGAACCTGAAACTCATCAATTTATCTAGGCCAGCTAGTCACTGAGAACATATGAGATTCCTCTATCTCTCTAGCCAGCACGGAAATTATAGGCACACACTATTGTGCTTGGCTTTTCATTTGGCTGCTGCTGATGTGACCTCAGGTTCCCATGTCTGTCCAGATACTAATGTACCAACAGAGACACCTTTCTAGACCCTATAGAGAGTCTTGTAAGAAACAAGTGAGGTGAGGACTCTTTGCCTCTGTTCATATCCCTTTGGCAAAATTGCTCATTCGGTAACACCCATGTGATATTTGGTGTCTTACCATTCTATCAGCCACTAATCCTTCCTATATTCATGTGATTATAGAAACTTAAAGACTCTATCTTAAGAGAACTTCCCTGGGTGTGAACTGTGGGAAGCTGGAGGCCAACTGATGCACTCTCAGCATGACAGCAGCCTCATATTTTAATGAAGAAACTGCAGCACATAAACATTGATATTTCCATTCTTTAAGAAGTCAAAATAGTAATTATAATCTAAAACCTCAAAAAATTTGGATGGACTAAATTAAATAACTTTATTATAAACACTGTTCCAAACAAGCTGCTCTATGAATGACAACATAATATCCTGCCTCCCAGCACTGGAGTCATCCCAACCTTCTCCAATTGGCCATTCACAGCCATAATTAACCAAAGCTGATTATGATAATATGAATTTTAAGATGACAAAGTGTGAGTCTTGCCTTACCAGTAGATTTTAAATCAACATTATCCTAAGTGTGACAGTCAAACTGACCAAAGAAGTATAGGAAATTCTAGAAAATCTATAAGAGATGAATAGAATACTTCCTTAAACTGGACATCAGGACCCACCTCACTCACATTATGATGGAAAGAGAGACACTGAATATTTTGGTAAGTATGTTGCACCTCTTAAAGGCTTTCAGGTAGAGAGGAATTTATTTTAAAAGATTATAGTTAAAAACACCACTAAAGCCTAACCATATGAAAAAATATGGGTTGCAGCAGAAATGAACCAGAATGAATGTAGAGAGAAAAAGATACAGAGAGAATTTTAATATAAATTTAACTACAGTTAATAATGGAATAGTAAGAAGAATAGAGCAATCATATAGAAAACTTTTAAAATGGCTCCAAAATGTACAAATGCCCTTTGGAAAACAGGAATGACAATTGAAGCTGGTATTAACAGTAAGTGGGAAATCAAATCACAGACCCACCAAGTGCATTGCCAAATCCCCACCTCATGTACAGTCAAATCCACGATGAGAAGGCTGTGAATTAATGCTTTGTGGACAACAGTGAACTGCCATTCACTATCACTGGCAATACAAATCATTATCTCTTCAGAAAATGATTAAAAACTAACAAGTAAATCTAAAAATACCCTGAACTTGATTTAACAATCCATCACTTGTACGCAGGTTTACTGTCCTACAGGAAACAGATCAAAGGCTGTTCATATCAGAACATTTACAGTGGTAAAAACAGGAAACAACCCAAATGACCTTTAAAATAGACTAAATTATACAAGAGCACAATGACACATAATACATGAAGGGGAGACAAGAGTCCATGGAATCCATGTTCATAGATGGTTCTCTGTGGTATTAAAAAAAAAGTAGAATAATGTGTCCAATGGTATCAGTCTATACACATGAGGAACTGTGTCTCTAATGGTATCAGTCTATATGCATGAAAAACAGACAACATATCAAATGTGATGCCTGATGATCCCATGAGAACCAGGGTAGACACTGGGAACAGCTACTGAAGCACTCACACTTCCTCGTCTCTGTTGATATTTGAGCAGTAGGTGCTTACTTTATTACTGGATTTTCATTTATTTGCTTGATTTTGCTTTTGCTTTGAAGCAGACTCTTGCCCTGTTTTTTTGTTTGTTTG
>NW_022196897.1:109508494-109512300 GCF_008632895.1 Mastomys coucha
AACTGCTCAGGTTATTGGCCTGTAACACCCCATCTGACTTTACTGTTACATTTTAGTTGTTGATCTGCATTATATTTTATGCTCCCTTAATTAAAAAAACTTTGCTATTAAATAAAATCAAACTTAGAAACATGACAAATTTAAAAGCAGTCAGGGAAATTCCTGTAGGAAAATAATTATTACAATGCAGCTAACTCTACTTCTGGAGAGCACCCAAACTAACCGCCAAACTGATTTCCAGAGAGGTTGTACCAGTTTGCAATCCCACCAGCAATGGGGAACTGTTCCTCTTTCTCCACAACCTTGTCAGCGCCTGCTGTCACCTGAGTTCTTGATCTTAGCCATTCTGACTGGTATGAGGTGGAATCTCAAGATTGTTTTGATTTGCATTTCCCTGCTGGAAAGAACCCAGAAGTTCCTCAACAGAGGAATGGATACATAAAATGTGGTACATTTACACAATGGAGTACTACTCAGCTATTAAAAGCAATGAATTTATGAAATTCTTAGGGAAATTCTTCCTGCATGATGATTCAGGTGGCATGAAGGTGGCAGCTATTTTTCAGAAGAAAGCCAAATTTTAACTATTAAACTTTTGTTCAAACTATAGTGATACAAACAGGTGTAACAAGTTATAGGGACAAAGTTTATAAAAACTATATTTTTAAATTTTCTACTTGGAATATGTGCATGTGTGTGTGGGGGGGGGGCGTGTGTACATGTGTGTGGATGGATCTGGACAATATCATCCTGAGTGAGGTAACCCATTCACAAAAGAACACACATGGTATGCACTCTCTGATAAGTGGATACTAGCCCAGAGGCTTGGAATACCTAAGATACAATCCACAAACCACAAGAAACTCAAGAAGAAGGATGACCAAAGTGTGGATACTTTGATCCTTTTTAGAAGGGGGAACAAAATACCCATGGAAGGAGTTACAGAGACAAAGTGTGGAGCAGAGACTGAAGGAAGGACAATCCAGAGACTGCCCCACCAGGGGATCCTTCCCATATACAATCACCAAACCTAGACCCTATTATGGATACCAGCAAGTGCAGGCTGACAGGAGCCTCATATATCTGTCTCCTGAGAGTCTCTGTCAGTGCCTGACTAATACAGAAGTAGAAGCTCACAACCATCCATTGGACTGAGCAGACAGTCCCAAATGAAGGAGCTAGAGAAAGGACCCAAGGAGCTGAAGGGTTTGCAGCCCCTTTGGAGGAACCACAATATAAACTAACTAAACCAGGGACTAAACCACTAACCAAAGAGTATACATGGTGGGACTCATTGCTCCAGCTGCATATGTAGCAGAAGATGGCTTGGTTGATCAGACATGGGAAGAGAGGCCCCTGGTCCTGTGAAGACTCTATGCCCTAGTGTAGTGGAATGCCAGGGCAAGGAAGCAGGAGAGGGGGACAGGCCAAGAGCAGGGGGAGGGAGGAAAGAAATAGTTTTTTTTTTCCCCCAGAGGGGAAACCAGGAAAGGGAATAACATTTGAAATGTAAATGAAGAAAATATCTAATTAAAAAAAGGAAACAAAAACAGGTGACAGCAGACGTTGGCAGGGATGTAGAGTAAGAGGAACACCCCTCCATTGCTCATGGGACTGCAAGCTGTTACAACCACTCTGGAAATTAGCTTGGCAGTTCCTCAGAAAATTGGACATAGTACTACCTGAGGATCCAGCAACACCTTTCCTGGGCATACACCCAGAAGATGCTCCAACATGTAATAAGGACACATGCTCCACTATGTTCAAAGCAACCTTATTTATAATAGCCAGAAGCTGGAAACAACCCAGATGTCCTTCAACAGAGGAATGGATACAGAAAATGTGGTACATTTACACAATGGAGTAAATTAAAAATGATGAATTCATGAAGTTCTCAGGCAAATGGATGGGACTAGAAAATATCAACCTGAGTGAAGTAAACCAATCACAAAAGAACACACATTGCATGTACTCACTGATAAGTGGATATTAGCCCAAAAGCTCAGAATACCCAACATACAATTCACAGACCACATGAAGCTCAAGAAGAAGGAAGACCAAAGTGTCATGCTTCAGTCCTTCTTAGAAGAGAGGAAATACAGAGACAAAGTATGCAGCAGAGACTGAAGGAAAGGCCATCCAGATACTGCCCCACCTGGGGATCCATCCCATATACAGACACCAAATCCAGACACTACTGAGGACACCAAGGAGTACTTGCTGACAGGAGCCTGACATAGCTGTCTTCTGAGAGACTCTGCCGGAGTCTGACAAATACAGAAGCAGATGCTCACAGTCAACCACTTCCTTGAGCACAGGGTCCCCAATGGAGGACTTAGAGAAAGGACCGAAGGAGCTGAAGGGGTTTGCAGCTCCATAGGAAGAACAACAATATCAACCAACCAGACCCCCCAGAGCTCCCAGAGACTAAACCAGCAACCAAGGAGTACACATGGAGGGACCCCCATGCTCCAGTTGCATATGTAGCAGAAGATAGCCTTGTTGTGCATCAATGGGAAGAGAGGCCCTTGGTCCTTTGAAAGCTTGATGCTCCAGTGTAGGGGAGTGCTAGGGGAGAGGGGATTGTGTGGGTGGGTGGGGAAGTACCCTCATAGAAGCATGGCAGGGGGGATTGGATAGGGGTTTTCCAGACTGGAAACTGGTAAAGTGGACAACATTTGAAATGTAAATAAATAAAATATTCAATTAAAAAATGAAAAAGTCAATGGTACTGAAAATTAAAAATACAAATAAAAAAGTAAAGACTGGAGGGAGGAAAAATAAGAAAAGTGGGAAATTTACTATAAAGTCAGAAAATAATTAAAATCAATGATACTGAGTAAAGAAAAAGATACATAATAAAGTACTATGCTGAAAATATAGCCTGAGTTCCAGGAAAAGTTATGTCAACACAATGAAAACACAGGCTAGCATGGACTGAGGTCATATTCCAGGCAGAATTCCAGATTCAGCAACTCAAAAAAAAAAAAAAAAAAAAAACCATGCAGTACTTCAGAGATATGTTCTTTAAAATTCACTTTTTTTTATTCTATGTTCAAAATTTAACTAGTCATCTTTTATGTGGCAGTCCATCCAAACAGAATTTAAGAAATCTACTAGAGCCTGATGCTAGTCAAAAGATAATGAAAGCCTCAAGTAAAACATCTGGCCGTAAGCACTGAGCTCACTTAATAGGACGACAAGCTAAGGCAGATATACAGCTGTTACCAATATAGGATGTGTGCATCTGTCCTGATGCTATGCAGGCACATTACTAACAGATACCGTGAGGTGGAAGATAGTCTGAAATGTGAACAACTGAAGAAAGGTGCTGAAATCTTCATGCTAGTGTGAAAAAAACAATCAGACTTTAAAAGTTGAAATTGACTGCTGAAATAGTAGAGACCTGATCATATGCAACAGCGTGACAGAAGTTAGAATAATCAAGCAACATCTGAATTTGTTGTAATGGAGAGAAAGGGCTTATGATGATTCTGTCATGGAGATCAGCATATCAGTTAGAGAGCCAGCAGGAAGGAGGATACCATCAAGGCAGGGAAAGTTGAGGTTGCCTTGCTTTGGGGTTAGAGGATTCAAGAGAAAGGAGAGGGGGTGAAACCAACCCTGGTAGGAGGATGAGTAATACTCCAGTTCATTTCATATATACATATACAAATACACATACAGACAGCATACATACACACACACACACACACACACACACACACACACACACACATAGAGAAAGAGATAGAGATAGAGAGAGAGATAAAGAGAGAGAGAAAAAAAGAGAGAGAGAAAAAGAG
>NW_022196897.1:109512444-109515499 GCF_008632895.1 Mastomys coucha
AGAGAGAGAGAGAGAGAGAGAGAGAGAGAGAGAGAGAGAGAGAAGGGGGTATAACTACATGCTACCATAAATACATGTAGGCTGGTGAACTTGCAGAAGTTCATTCTTTCTTTCTACCATGTGGGTCCTGAAAATCAATCAAAGGTCATTAGGCTTGGCAGCAAGGGTTTTACCCATTCAGTCACCTCACTGTCCCTATGTTTTAGTATTTTAAGAGGAAAATGTGTGTGTGTGTGTGTGTGTGTGTGTGTGTGTGTGTGTGTGTGTAAAACTATACAAGAGTCATATATCTCATATGCAAGGATCAATAGGCAGACAATGGTAACATTTCCCTTGCCTGATATTTAAGGATCTTAATAGAATAAGATGCTGTCATGAGGCAGAGTGATGCTGTGATAAATGCTCCATTATTGTCCTTGTTATTATTGTTGTTTAGCACCTGTCTTAGGGGTTTTGTTATTGTAGATATAAAAATGAAATCACTAAAACTTTAAGACAATAGTATTTTATATCTGAAAGAAAACACAACAACTGCCAGATGAGTAAGTAGGAAAATTCTTCAGATAGAATTGGATACCTTTGACACACAGAAATCCATAACATTCATATGCTAAATAGCAAGTTTGGGACAGATAATGAATGTTCATTTCCAACAGGAAAAATAAATATATATACATATATGATCTAATATAATCCCTGTGTAGATAAAACTTTAAACATTTTACATCATTAAAATAAGATTATATGGTTATCAGAAGTTCCTAAAAGTTATTTTTATACAGTTGCAACATTGAAAGAATAAAATTTTCATATGAATAAAATTTTTGTATAATATTTAAATTTACCACCATTTAAAACTAGTTAAAGGTATTTTTAATATATAGTTATATGAAAAAAAACCAAAATTATAAGAAAAGAAAAATCAAGAAGTAAATAAATCTTTCAGATAGCAAAACATAAGTATAAATCAATAAACTAAGAAAAGTTTTGTTCATATAAATTAAAGATACAATGGATTCAGTTAGAACAGTGTAAAAATGGATTCTAATATGGTCAGAAGTCTACTATGTGGTAAGATAGACATCAAAATTTAAAGAGAATGTTGGATTATTTAAATAATCATGTTGTTTAACTGCATGCATAAGATAATGTTCCTCAAATTAAGTTCAAATGAACAATACATTTACATGTGAATAAAGTTATCAATGAGTAAATGAAAACTTATTAACAGTACTTCAACAAACTACAGGAAAATTACTGTTTGAATTTAATGTGGGAAGGTTCCTGAAATACATTTCAAATCTAGACGCTCACTGATGAAACTGAGGCAAGATGATTCACTCTATGTGCTAGCTTAGGCTCCAAACAGTCTTTCAAAAGAGATAGAAAGATACCAAGAAGGTATCAGTATCAGATTAAAAAAAATGGTAAATAATGATATTTACGTATTTAAACATTCTCAAATGTGTTAAAAATAGGCATTTTTCTAGTCTATACCCATCCTATAGACCCACATGATTATCTAATCCCTTATTGACAGGGGACAGACAAGATGAGGAGGTCTAGCCTTACTCTAAAAACCATTTGGCCTTAAAAGAAGGACCAGAAATATTTTTCTGTGAAGACACGGAATGACTTGCAAGAGAGAAGAAAGCTGAAAATATTAGAAGGGAGTGGCAGACAGAACTGTGGCAGTGGATTGTATAAGCATAAAATATTGTTTAAGAAATAGTAAAGATATCATTGAGTAGGGTTTTGTTCAGCTTCCATGTGTATGTGGACTTTCTGATGTTTTGGTTGATATTGAAGACCACTCTAACTCCATAGTGATGTGATAGGATGCATGGGATTATTTCAATCTTCATGTATCTGTTCAAGCTGTTTTCTGACAGATTATAGGGTCAATTTGGGGGAAGGTACCATGAGGTGCTGCAAAGAGGTTATATTCTTTTGTTTCAAGATGAAATGTTCTATAGGTGTATGTTAAATCCATTTGGTTCATAACTTCTGTTAGTTTCAATGTGTCTCTGTTTAGTTTGTGTTTTCATGATCTGTCCATTGATGAGAGTAGGGTGTCGAATTCTCCCGCTACTATAATGTATGGTGCAATGTGTGCTTTGAGCTTTAGAAAAGTTTCTTTTATGAACATGGGCATCCTTGCATTTGTTGCATAGATGTTCAGAATTGAGAGTTCATCTTGGTATATTTTCCTTTGATCACTATGAAGTGTCCCTTCTTATCTTTTTTGATAACTTTGGTTGAAAGTCGATTTTATTCGATATTAGAATAGATACTCCAGCTTGTTTCTTTGGACCATTTGCTTGGAAAATTGTTTTCCAGCCCTTTACTCTGAGGTAGTGTCTATCTTTGACACTGAGATATATTTCCTGTATGCAACAAAATGCTGGGTCCTGTTTACATATCCAGTCTGTTAGTCTAGGTCTTTTCCCTGGGAAATTGAGTCCATTGATGTTGAGATATTAAGGAATAGTGATTGTTGCTTCCTGTTATTTTTTATGTTTTTTTTTTATGATTGTGTAGCTACCTTCTTTGGGTTTGTTGAGAGAAGATTACTTTCTTGCTTTTTCTAGGGTGTAGTTTCCCTCGTCTTGGCATTTTCCATCTATTATACTTTGTAGGGCTGGATTTGGGGAAAGATATTGTGTAAATTTGTTTTTATCATGGAATATCTTTTTTTCTCCATTTACAGTAATTCTGAGTTTTGTTGGGTATTATACCCTGGGCTGGCATTTTTGTTCTCTTAGGGTCTCCATAACACCTGTGCAGGATCTTCTAACTTTCATAATCTCTGGTGAGAAGTCTGCTGTAATTCTGATAGGCCTGTCTTTATATGTTACTTGACCTTTTTCCTTACTGCTTTTAGTATTCTTTCTTTGTTTTGTGCATTTGATGTTTTGATCATTATGTCACGGGAGGGATTTCTTTTCTGGTCCAATCTATTTGGAGTTCTGTAGGCCTCTTGTATGTTTTTTATTTATTTATTTATTTATTTTAGATATTTTCTTTATTTACATGCGAATTTCTCCATTCCCAG
>NW_022196897.1:109516813-109550552 GCF_008632895.1 Mastomys coucha
ATTCTTTGTTTAGCTCTGTACCCCATTTTTTAATGGGGTTATTTGATTCTCTGGAGTCTAACTTCTTGGCCTCTTGTATGTTTATGAACATCTCTTTCTTTAGGCTAGGGAAGTAAGAAACTGGAGAGAATATACACTATCAGCTTAACAGCACATCTGAAAGCTCTAGAACAAAAAGAAGCAAATAGACCCAAGAGGAGTAGATGGCAGGACATAATCAAACACAGGGCTAAAGTAAACCAAGTAGAAACAAAAAGAACTATATAAAGAATCAACCAAAACAGGAGCTGGTTCTTTGAGAAAATCAACAAGATAGATGAACTAACCAGAGTGAACAGAGACAATATCCAATTTAACAAAATCAGAAATGAAAAGGGAGATATAACAACAGAAACTGAGGAAAATAAAAAAAAACATCAGATCCTACTACAAAAACTAATATTCAACAAAACTGGAAAATCTGGATGAAATGGACAATTTTCTAGACAGATACCAAATACCAAAGTTACATCATGATCAGATAAACCATTGAAACAGTCCCATAACCCCTAAAGAAATAGAAGAAGTCATTGAAAGTCCCCCAACTGATAAAAGCCCAGAACCAAAAGGGTTTAGTGCAGAATTCTATCAGATCTTCAAAGGTGACCTAATACCAATACTCTTCAAACTATCCTACAAACTATAAACAGAAGGAACACTAGTCAATTCATTCTATAAAGGCACAGTTACACTGGGTATTATTCCTTGAAGATGGAACATTTTCTGTCTAATCAGGAACTTGTACCAATTTCCTTTTATATAGGACTCCAGAAGAGATTTTTTTGTACTTTTATCATATTTAATATTCCAAATAGATTTAAAAAACTGGTTGAGTGCATATTGTTTTTAACTTCAGAAGATATCATGTATATTTAAAAGGCATTTAACTATTGTTATTTGATGACTTAAAAAATGTCAATACTAAGTTGTATATTTTAAATTAAATTTTATTATTTAGTAAAAAATGAAATTTAAAAAAGAAATATTAAAGAGACAGAAATTATTGGCTATTCATAGTAGAAAGAATGTTTTTGTTTATGTTAGAGGTTAATTGAGAATTTTATCTAAATAACTTTATACACTGCTAAAACTGTGTCTATCATCTTTGCCCAGAGATTAATTATATACAATTTATATGAATAAATACTAGCAAAGCCAGTTAGAGTGATTTTTCAATGGAAGGTCTTTTCTGAAGTATTAATTTAAACATCTCAATTATACTATAGAGCAGTGGTTGTCAACCTTCCTAATGCTGCAACCCTTTAATACAGTTCTTCATGTGGTGGTGACCCCAACCATAAAATTGTTTGTCTCTACTTCATCATTTTGCTACTGTTAGCAATCATATATAAATTTTTGATATGTAGGATATCCGATATGCAGCTCCCAAATGGATCATGACCCACAGGTCCAGAACCACTAGGATAGAGATTTCTGAATCCAAGGACTTTGTCCTGTTTCTTCAATCTGAAGATTAGTACTAGATGTGGCTCTACAATGTTCCATTTTCTTCTACAGCTTCAGGTATCTGGAAATTCAATTAATACTGTTACAAAAAATAAATTTAAAGTTTTATCATCTCTGAATTGCTACAATTAAAATTGAAAGACATATAAGAACTTAATACATTTAACTGATTATATTGAATGTTCCATGAATATAAAGAGTGAGATCTTTGGAGTTTCAGAGTTGTTTTAGGAACAGAAGTATGAATGTGATCCAAGTGTTTCCCATCAGACACACCTGAGAACCCTGTCAGTATGGATTCATGTATGCTAGCAAAGCCAGGTAATAAATGGAACATAGTCTCACAGTAGGTCTGTCCTGAGTCCCTGTTTAAATCTTGACTTTAATGAATCTCAGACTTCTGGGAAGAGAAAAATGGAGAAGGAAGACAACAGGCTGATAAGAAATTACAGAATCAGCTTTGTTGGTTAGGGTGAAACAGAGCAGAAACCTGAGTGAGTTTGCAGTCATAAATAGGAAAATATTTAAGAAGCAAAGGTGACAGCTTCTCAAAAGTGATAACTCAGGTTAAGGGAACCTCTTTACTTTCATGAGAGTTCAACACAGAGAAAAGTTTAATACCTTATTATTTGTATTTGGGTTTTCATATGGTTTTAGAGAATAATTAGTGACTGGGACAATCATATAAAAAACATACAATCTAAGACTTTTCTTTGTAGAAAATACCTTAGATGGTTACCCAACATGAAGCACTTCATTATGGTAATAAGATTTCTTTTTTAATAAAACAAAAAACAAAACCAACTTTACTCATCAAGGGAACTGCTTCTAACAGGTTAAGGTCATGGTCAGTCTCTGGTGCTGACAGCATCTACACTGAAAGGTTGGGAGTAGTCTTCCTTTGAAGAATAAATCCACAAGCAGATATTCAGGGGTATGAAAAAGAAGGGATTCATAAATTGAGGTTTAGTCCTCCAGCCCAAGGCTAGCCGGATGTTTGTACAGGCTGAAGACTATTCCTTTTATTGGTTATTTTCTTTATTTACATTTCAAATGTTATCCCCTTTCCCAGTTTCCCCTCTGGAAACCCCCATCCCATCCCTTTTGCCATGCTTCTATGAGGGTGCTTCCCCAATCACCCACACACTCCCTGCTCCCCTGGCATTCCTCTACACTGGGGCATAGGGCCTTCAAAGGACCGAGAGCCTGTCCTCCCATTGATACACAACAAGGCTATCCTCTGCTACATATGGAGCTGGAGTCATGGGTCCTTCCATGTATATTGTTTGGTTGCTGTTTTAGTCTCTGGGAGCTCTGAGGGCTCTGGTTGGTTGATATTCTTGTTCTTCAAACAGGCAAATGGATGGATCTGGAGAATCTCATCCTGAGTGAGGTAACCCAATCACAAAAGAACACACATGGTATGCACTCACTGAATAGTTGATATTAGCCCAGAAGCTTGGAATTCCACAAACTACATGAAATTCAAGAAGGAAGACCAAAGTGTGGATACTTCGAACCTTCTTAGAAGGGGAACCAAATAACCATGGAAGGAGTTGCAGAGACAATGTGTGGAGCAGACTGAAGGAAGACTATCCAGAGTCTGCCTCACCTGGGAATCCTTCCAATATACAATCACCAAACCCAGACTAACTATTGTTGATGACAGCAAGTGCTTGCTGACAGGAGCCTGATATAGCTGTCTCCTGAGAGGCTCTACCAGTGCCCGACTAATACAGAAGTGGATGCTCACAGCCATCCATTGGACTGAGCACAGGATCCCCAATAAAGCAGCTAGAGAAGGACCCAAGGAGCTTAAAGGGTTTGCAGCCCCATAGGAGGAACAACAATATGAACTAACTAGTACCCCCAGAGCTCCCAGGGACTAAACCACCAATCAAACAGTACACGTGGGGGGGACTCATGGCTCCAGCTGCATATGTAGCAGAAGATGGCCTAGTTGGTAATTAATGGCAGGAGAGGCCCTTGGTCCTGTGAAGGCTCTATGCCCAGTGTGGGCGAATGCCAGGGCCAGGAAGCAGGAGAGGGTGGGTTGGTGAGCAGGGAGTAGGGGGAAGGAATAGGATTTTTTTTTCCCAGAGGAGAAACCAGGAAAGGGGAGAACTTTTGAAATGTAAATAAAGAAAATATCTAATAAAAAAGGAAATAAAAAGAAGAATACTCACTAACACTAACAATCTTTATTTCATGAAAGTACTTACGAATTGGTGATTGGACAAAATGATATCCATTTTAACCCCCAGAATGATAGATTGGTTATTAAGTTCTGTGTATACTGATAACAAGACGGGCCCTAGTTTAAACAATTGCTAATTTTTTTTTCCATTTGAATTGAAGTAACATTGACACAGAAAACAGAAACACAAAGGAATGATCACAGTCTGGAAAACACTAGAGGAAAGAATTTCAAAACTCTGCACATTAACCAAAGTTTCTAGGAAATCTGGGAATATTTATTTAATCAAAAAAAGCTGCATCTTTTTAGACTGAATAATACAGGTTGCACTGTATAAGAAATGTCAGTACAACCACTACTAACTACACTAAGGAACCAGATATGCCACTGAGCAGAAGGCCACCAAAGAAAAATAAGGAATTTCTGAGAGTTGTGTTTTATCACATCGAGGATATTTGGAAGTGGACTTATAAAGCAGAGACAGCCAGAAATGCTGGAACTGAAGTCGACCATCACACAAAGGAATGGTTCTCTAGAAGAGCACATCATATTCTAGCAGATAAAAGAGAAAAAATCCATTCTTTTTGGAAGGTAAACAAACAAGGAAACAAATAAACAAAAAAGGAACAGAGTTTCAGAGATCATAGCCCATTAGAAACCAAAAGCACACTGTCTATATAGTGGAGATTTTAGAGAAGAAAATAGGGCAAAAAAGTTGTTTGTTTGTTTTTTTTAAATCATTTGAAGTATCCAGAGTACAATGAAATACTTTCAAAAAGCACAGTGATTTTCAAATGCAGTAAATGCAAAGAAACCCAAACCTAAAGTCTTTATAACCAATGTTTTATATCCAACAATTGCAAATCCTGGAAGCAGCTACAGATGGGCACCACAAGCTGTACAGAAGACAACAACTGACCCCAACCAGAGATTTGGAATGTGTGCTGGTGTGGGGGAATCGAGAGGCACCATAAAGCGTAGCATCTGTCTCATGCATGCAATCCCAGAATTCAGCAGGAGGCAGGTACCAATTCCCAAGGATGACATTTGGGACACCACTGTGTGCTTCTATGATGGTACAGATGAAAAGGTCCTGCAAAAGCTCAGACATTTGAATATCTGGTCCCCAGCTGATGATGGTGTTTAGATAAGCTTAGAAAGTGTGGCTTTGCTGGAGGAAATATGTCACTGGGGAGAGGCTTATAGGCTTTAAAAGCCACTTACTATTCCCTGATCACACTTCCTGCTTTCTGCTTGAGGTTCAAGAAGTGAGCTGTCAACTGTTCCTGATACCAGCCTGCTGCCTGCTGGCAGGAATCCCTGCCATGATGGCCCCTTAGCCCTCTGGAACTATAAACCTAAATGGACTCTTTCCTCTGTAAATGTTTGTTTGGTCATGGTGCTTTATTACAGCATTCAAAAAGTAGCTAATGCAGCTCTTTATAAGAGCTCCCCAAATAAAAAAGGAAGCAGAATGCCAACTGAGAGTTCTGCGATCCTACAGTAGAGAAGCCATCTCACAAATATCAATTATCCTTTTGTGAGGACATTGTGGGAACTAGGAATCAAGAAACTATCCTCACTGATATGTCTGAAAAATCTTTCAGCTAAATCATGCTATGGTGAAAGAATGAAGTTAGTTTCTCTCATGCAAAAGAGGCAAAGACATTTCTACTTGCCACTTCCATTCAGCCAAGTCCTGGAGGTATTTTACAGAACAACTAAACAAGAAACAAATCAAATGCACCTGGATTCAAAAGGATGATGTGATCTTGTATGTAGAATTTCCTAAGTAATTTCCTGAAGAACTGTTATAGATAAAAAAGATTAGAAAAATTACCAGAATCAAGATTAATATGGAAAAATTAATTGTAGAAAAATTAAATTACAGAAAACTTTATTTATAGGAAATCAAAATGAAAAATATTTAGGAATTGTACATAAACTTTTTATTAGATTTTTATACAAAATCACTTAATAAAATTGAAGACCTAAATAAACCAAAAGATACACCATGTTGAATGAAATGACTTGATATTATACCAAGAATCCCTAAACTAATGATATTTACTCTCAACCAAGTCTTTACTCTTATCTGAGCTCATTTTCTTCTGGAAGTTTATGAACTGAGCTTAGTGTTCATAGAAGTTACATGGGAATTACAACAAATGGAACACTTTTAAAAATGAAGAATAGTAAAGAGAATCTATACTTCTTATTTCAAGCCACTGAAAGCTCCAAGATTGTGGTAATTCTCAGAATATAATGAAAATATCAATACAACTGAATGAGTTCAGAAAAGAGCTGAGACTTTATAGTCATTTTTTTAAAACTAAGGTCCTAAAATTATCTATGGGGAAACAAGCACCTTTTGAAAGATGTTAATGATAACACAGGAACTCGCTTGCAAAAGGATTAACCTCAGATTGTACAAAAACATATCTCTGGAAGAAAGTCCTTTAAGATTATATTTATGTAAGAGTTATAACTTTGAAACATAATAAAAATATTAGTGGATTTGGTTTAAGCAATTATTCCTTACAATGAATAACAAAGCTCAAACAATCACAGGAGTAAAAAATAAATTGCATTTCCTCAACATTAAAACCATTTATGCTTCAAAGGATACTGTCAAGAAATTGCAAAAGTAACATACAGAACAAGAGATAGAATGTGGGAATCACAGATCTGATTAAGAGACTGGTATCCAGAATGTACAAACGATTCATACAATGCAATCATGAATCACAAATAACCCAATTAAAACTCTTCAGAGGATTTGAACTGGCATTTCTGCAAAGAAGAAAAACAAATCAGTAATAAACACATGAAAAACTTAACAGTGTTAGTCATCAGGGAAATGTAAATTAAAACCACTGTGAGATAATACTTCACATCCACTAGAAGGGCTGTAATCAAAGTCAAGCAAAGGCACACACTGAGGAGAGTGTGAGGATGCTCCCTCATCACTGATAAGGATGCACAGAGCTGCAGCCACTCCGGTAACAGCTCAGGAGAATCTAATGGTACCATATGACCTTCAATTCCATTTCTTAACCAGGAAAATTTGAAAATTTATTCCCATACAAAAATATTTGCATAAATGTTCCTAAAAGAATTAATTATATCATTTTAATGACATACTGACCCCAAATTGCTAATCAATGGATCCAGATCCAGATAGAACACATCACAGTTATAATCTGACCTACTGTAATTTAACAATTAACAGGAATGAATTATTAATACTTTAAACAATATGGATAAGTTCTGAAAGCACTATGCTAATTTAAGAAAACTAATTACAAAAGATCACAACTGTATGGTTCTATTTGCATAAAATCCTCAGAATTGGCAAATAACTAATTAGAAGTAGACATTGTATTTGTGGTCCAAGAATTCAAAAGAGGAATGGTGGGTGTTGAGCTTTTTAAAGTTGATGTAACAATTCTCATACTGACTAGTGGTGATGGTTGCATCTCATGATACATACATAAAAATATCCAACTGCATATTTTTATGTTGTATTTTATAGCACGTATTCAAAACTCAATAAAATATAAAACATATAAGTGTGGCTATTTAATGATGGAAGCAAAAACAATGTAAAATATCTTAACTATTATTTGATAAAATTCAATGATTTTAGAATTAAAAAAAAATCACTAAGCCAATAGCAGCGTGGGTTTGCTCATACAAAAAAGGAAGCATCTACCAAACCATATAGTATATAGCAGAGCTTCAAATCCAGAGACAGTTGTCAAAGCAGCCAAATAACAGAAGGAATGACCCTGGCTAAGAGGTTTTAAAACTTGAAGAGAAATAATCAAACAGTTGAGGTTTAATTAACTTAATGTATCAAGAAAGAAAACCACAAATAAAATCATATCTAGTCAAAACAGAACCAAAGGACTGAGAGCTACATATAGAAAAATCTCCAGTATAGCCAATGAAAACCACATCCACCCCTTCAAATAAGAAAAGCCTTCCTGAAAGATTTCTCAGAGGCACAAAGTAGATTCTTTTGGAAGAAGCCACATTGTGCCCAATGAAAGATGAAACATTGTAGAACATTCATGTTACAAACATACAGTCAAGATATGCCACCATAAGCAGGGTGGCCGTGATGCATGCCTTTAATCCCAGCACTTGGGTGGCAGAGGCAGGCGGATTCCTGACTTTGAGGCCAGCCTGGTCTACAGAGTGAGTTTGAGGACAACCAGGGCTGTACAGAGAAAGTCTCTCTCTCAAAAAAAAAAAAAAAATACACCACCATAGTCAAACACTGGCACTACAATGAGGAGGTGTAAGTTAGCATTAGATTATAGTTAAATCACCTGCTGTTGCTATACATATGAACTATACATATGAGCAGTGCTATACATGTGAGCAGCCAGCAAAATTGTGCTTGGTGTTTTTGATTTTTGTTTTTTAGGTTTTTTTGTTTGTCTTTCATTGTTTTGGAGGGGAGTTGTTTTGGAAATGGGGGTTCCTGCATTTGTTTTTGTTGTTGTTTTGAAACAGGGTGTTATATAACCCAGGTTAGCTTTGCATTCCTGTGCAGCCAAAATTTTGAACCTCTGATCTTCCTTCTCCTGCTTCCCACATGCTGGTTAGAGGATTTACAGTTAAAACCTTACCTGTACTCTGATGCTGGGAGTTTGTGCATCAGGTCAAGCACTCTACCAACTGAGCTGCATCATAGACCTTTAGTTTCATGTATCAAATAGAATTTCCCTACACATCTCAGGTGTGCCTCAGACTGATGATCCTGCTGCCCCAGCCATCTAAACACTGAGATGTCAGATGTGGTATCACACCTTACCCTTTTCCAACTAAAACTTTAATGGATACCATGCCAACATAAGCCACGGGATGCTTTGCTGCATGTATATATTCTGGAATAATGCTATTTACTCTATTTGTGATTACTGATGTAGAGGTTAAAGGTCTTTTTTTATTCTGTTTTTTTTTTTTCTGTTTATTGATAGTTACCTTCCCAGGGAAGAGCTTTAATATCTTTATGTAGTGCCATAAGTCTACTTTGACTTTACTTTCTTACAATTTTAGAATCATCTACAAAAATGTATGCTTTTCTCAAGCCACTATCACAATGTATTTCCCTGGTTTTCTTCTAGCAATTTTGTAGTTGCAAGTCTTCTCTAAGTCCCTATCCAATTTTGAGTTGATTTTTGTAGGAGTTAGGAAGTAGTGGTTCATTTTCATTCTCATGCACATGAATATGCAAGCTTTCCAGCACCAATAATTTAAGAAACTAAACTAAACTAAACTAAACTAAACTAAACTAAACAACTAAAGAACAAAAAACCCTTTTCCTTGTGTGCTCCTAGTGTCTTTTCAACCCCGATGCAGCTGCAGGTCTCTGAGTTTGCTTCTCAGCTTCTCTAGTCCTCTGGTGGAGTGCCAGAGAGTTTCCTGCCTCCTTCAAGGCTACTTTTGTTTGTTTGTTTGCAATTCCATGACAATTTAGATATTTCTTTTCTTTTCTGAGGATAGAATCATTGAGATTTTGTTAGTGATTGCATTGACTCTACAGATCACTGACTTAATTAAGTAGTATCAAGTCTTCTAATCCATTAGTATGGAAACTTCTCTAGCTTTGGTCTTACCTTCTTTGTTTCTTTCATGGATTTTAGACTCTGGGTATCCTTCCCACTTTGCTAAAATGTATTCCTAGTTATTTTGTCTTGTACCTACTCTATATGTGACTGTTTTCCTTCAAATTATTCGGTCACAGAGTAGTGCTAATAATCCTTGTATGTTGAGTTTATGACATGTAACTGTTGAATTAACTGATTTTTGCTCATAATTATGGTAACACCTTTATGATTTTTTTATGCATAAGGTAATGATCAGAACATTAACAGTGAAAATCTGACTTCCTCTTTTGTAATATGGATGTCTTTTATTTCTTTCTCTTGTCTCTTGTCTGTTGATTCATGCTATGACTTCCAGTACTGCGGTAAGTAAAAGTGGTGGAGCAGGGTACTTCTGTGCTGGAGTCTAAAGAGCAGCTTGTGGGATTTCCCCACTCAGTCTGCCAGCTGTTCCTTTGTGTTTCTTTTATTATGTTGAGCTCTGTTCACTCTACCTCATTTATTTAAACATTTTATATGGAAGGGATATTGAATTTTCTGCAGTGCCTTTTCCTCAGTGAGATGATCATGTGTAAATTTCTTCCATTCTGTTCACACGTTTCATCCATTGATTTGTATATGTTCGTCACCCTTGCAGCCCTGAAACAAATCCCACATGATTATTGAAAATAATGTTTGTAATGTGCTACACAAATTCAATATTCTTATATTTTTTTTGAAAATTCCTTCATGCGTGCTCATCAGGATGTTGGATGTTGGAATCTACCCTCTCTTTTTCATATTCTACACTTCTGGCTTTCATTTAAGAACTACTGAATTAATTCCTTCAATATTTCATAAACTCTATCAGTGAAGCTTTCTGCTCGTTGGCAATACCTAATTGGAGTTCCCATTGTACTTTCCAGTAGTATAAAAGCTAGTTGGGAAGGATGAAGCCTCCAGATGAGTACCATCTTAATTTCCCCACGTTAATGCCTCAAATTTATAGTACCTTCAGCAACAATGTCTTACCATCAAGTTCTGAAGGATCATCAGTAGCATTGGCAACAGCCTGTCATATTTGGAGATCTACTGGACCACACTTGCTAACAGCTCCAGAAGAAGTAACCAATTTCTAGATCTTGGCTTTTTGTTGTTGTTGTTGTTTGGTTTTGTTTTGTTTTGTTTCTCGAGACAGGGTTTCTCTGAATTGCTCAGGCTGTCCTGGAACTCACTCTGTAGACCAGGCTGGCCTCAAACTCAGAAATCCACCTGCCTCTGCCACCAAAGTGCTGGGATTAAAGGAATGTGCCTCCACTGCCCAGCAAATATTGGCCTTTTATTTGTTAGCCTATTGTTAGTAATAGAATATTCAAAAACAATGCAAACAAACAAAATACCCTAAACATTGAAAACAAACTGCCCAATAAAAATGAGACATGAAAGTAAACAGAGCGTGCTCTAAAAATGAATTTTTAAAAATGTTCAAGAAACTTGACTGCCAGGAAAATGCAAATTAAAACTACATGGAAATTTAATTTTACCCCAATGGAAATAGCTAAGGACAAATGCTGGCAGGAAAGGGAATACTTATTCACTGCTTGTGGGAGTACTAACTGGTACAGCAGCTATAAAAACCAACGTGGAGCTTCCTTGAAAAGCTAGAAACAGAGCTATTATGTGATGCAGCTATACAACTTGGGCAACTCCTGAAAGACTGTATCTTATTATAGAGATACCTGTTCATCCCTGTTTACTGCTGCTTTATTCACAAAAGCCAGGAACTGGGAACAGCCTAGATGTCCATCTACTTGGAAATGGGTGACATAGATATATACTTACACAATGAAATATTATTCAGATATTAATAAAAACAAAATCATAAAAACCACAAATGAATAGATGGAGCTGGCATCAATCTTCCTGAAAGGGGTAACAGACCCAGAAAAATAAATGTCACATGTTTTATCTCATTTGTGGTTGTTAGCTTTAAATCTTCAGATCTATGTGCCTCATTTTTAACACCTATGAGGTCAGAAAATTAACAAGGGGCCTTCAGGGATTGGAAGGTAGAATATAGTGGTATATTGGCTGGAGGGAGAATGAAGTAACAGTAAGGGTCAGAGTGGGGCAAGGAGGGAAGAACAGAATAGGTTGTGGAATTTAGAAAGGAATAAACATTACTGAAGGCCATTCAAATAAATAATATGGAAACCTATTACTGTGAAGCCTTCTTAAGACATATACATGCACACATATTAAAAGAGCTGAAAGGGAGTGAACCTGTAACAGAGAGACAGACAATAAACTACTAGACACTTTCCACTTACAAACAATGCGTTGAAACATGCTTCTCCTAAGCTGCATTCTGGAAAATGTTCCTCATGCTGATGAGGAGAGTGCATATTTGGCTGCTGGTGGATGATTCTCTGTTCTGTAGATACATGTTACATACATTTAGTCTTGATGTGATTTGACTCTGTGTTTTTCTTGTTGGCTTTCGGTCTGACATGTGTATCTATTCCTGAATTTCAATTGTTAAAATTTCCAACTATTCCTGTGTTTTCATCTATCTCTTCCTTGAAGTATTGTTCTCTTTATGTATATGGGCTTTGACCTGGGTGTTTTCTTTAAATTATTTCATCACGCCTAACTGACCCCTCCATCCTCTTCTAATAGCCATCCTTGTTGCTTATTCCTGCTTATGTTATGAGTCATTCATTTAACCAATGTTGGCTACTCCTGCTTTCCTTTTGATTTAATTTAAAGGAAATATCTCTTTCAAACCATTGCTTTCAGCCTGAGTGTCCTTTGAGATAAAGAGTTTCCCGTAAGCAGCTTATGCCAGAGTCTTGTTTCTTAAGCCCATTCAATCACTCTGTCTTTTAGCTGGACAATTTAACCTATTACATTCAAGATAATAGATAGGCTGGATAAGGTCCTAGTCCAGCCAACCTGTAATTTGTTTGCTAAATTTATTGAGGACCCTTTCTTTCTTCCCCCCTCTAACAGCACCTCTAATAATTTCTTAAGTGACTAAATTCAGTAGTTGATTCTTTGCTCATTATATTTATTTGCCTATTAAAGAGTTTGCCTCTCTGTTACTGTATATAGATTATGAAAATATCATTTTATTATCATTTTATATTGCATATAATACACACAATAATATTATAATAGCATTATATTATTATAACATTATTTTCAAATGAAGGTAATTTAACATTGTTATTGACATAAGAAACAAAGAACAGATAAATATAATAATAAATTTTATAAACATATTCTCCATTATTCTCAAAAGTTTTAATATTTCATGTCCAATCTTATGTTTTCTGCATTGCTATCTCAACATATAAATGCAATGATTATTAGTACTCATTTTAGTTTTTAGTCTTTATTCTGAACATCCAAATAGTTAATGTACTATGTTTACCATGTCAGGGAATTCTGAATTTGTCCATAGAGTAGCTCCTATCAGTGAATTTTGTACCTGATAATATTTCTCCTTAATTATCAACATATGTCCTTTTCAGTTTGAAGAAATTCCCTTAACATTTCTTTTTTTTACTAAGGTTCTACATTTTATCACTAGACAAACCATAGCCCTAATTAAGAAAATACAGGCTGGAAGGATAAGAACATTGGCTACTCATGAAAGGGTCCTGGGTTAAGTCTCCAGAACCCCATCGTGGTTACAAACCATCCTCTAAGCCCACGATTCCAGTGCTCTCCTCTGGCTTCCACAGACACTAGATACATAGGTCTGCAAGCAGTGCACTTGCATGCATGTAGGCAAACGTGTATTCATATAAAATAAAATGTTGTAAAAGAAAATAACAGTAGGCATATTGCTTGAAGAAGTCCAATGTAAGAGGCAATAATCTAATAAAGCTAATGAAGAAAACAAAATGGAGATGTGGAATATTATGGAGGAAAATTGGATAAAACAACAATTATTAATACAGAATTATTGGAATCTAACAGCATGAAAAAGCAGGAGTTATCTCTGAGGAAACTTAACTAAAGAATAGAGCATTTCTCTCAAAGTACCAAATTCCCAAAACAGGCACACAGAAAATAGAAAATCTGAATTGTGTATTTTACTAAAAAAAAAAAAAGTTATACTTAAAATACAACCACAAATAAAGCACACTTTCCATATGGATATGTTTTAAAATCTTTCCATTTTAAAAGTAAAGTAAAAGACATGTAAAAATGCATGAGAGGGAGAGAGAAAGAGAGAGAAAGAGAGAGAGAGAGAGAGAGAGAGAGAGAGAGAGAGAGAGAGAGAGAGAAAGAGAGAGAGAGAGAGACTCTAGTAGCTTTTTTGTGGACAGCACAAATTAGGGGGAAAGCCAATAGAATATAAAAAGAGGGCTGGAGAGATGGCTCAGTGGTTAAGAGTACTGACAGCTCTCCCAGAGATCCTGAGTTCAAATCCCAGCAACCACATGATGGCTAATAACCATCTGTAATGGGATTGGATGCCCTCTTCTGGTGTGTCTGAAGATAGCTACAGTATACCCATATGCATGAAATAAATTAATAAATATTTTTTTAAAAAAAACTCAGCCCATGTGCAAACACCAAACCCTAACACTATTGCTGATGCTAAGATGTGTTTGTAAACAGGAGCCTGGTATGGCTGTCTCTGAGAGGCTCTATGAGCATCTCACTGAGATAGATTCAGATATTTACAGCCAACCATTGGACTTAGCCCTGAGAACCCCTATAGGAATTAGGAGAAGGGCTGAAGGAACTAAAGGGGTTTGCAACCCCATAGGAAGAACAACAGTATCAACTACCTGGACACCTAGAGCTCTCAAGGACTAAGCCACCAACCAGAGAATATATGGACTGGTCCATGGCTCCTGCTACATATATAGCAGAGGACTGCCTGGTCAGGCCTTAGTAGGAGGGGATGTGCTTGGTTCTGTGGAGGCTTGATGTCCCAGAGAAGGAGGATACTAGCAGGGTGAGGTGGGAGTAAGTGAGTGAGTAGAGAAGCTCCCTCTTAGAGGCAAGGGAAGGGGGATAGGGTGTGGGTCTCATGGAGAGGGTGGGATTGGGGAACAACATTTCAAATTTAAATAAATAAAATAATTAATAAAAAAGAACACGGAGCAGAATTGAGACTAACATGCCACCGTTAGCACAAACCCAACCTCAAGTAACATTAAACTATACTTTATTATTTACATAAAACATAAGCAATGCCACCCTGTTCAAAATTCAATAGCTAAGTGAAATGTATTGTGTGCTCAGGAAAAGAAAAAGAAAAGCGAAAGAACAAACTCCCTTCAAAACACACACTAAAGACTCTCATCATGTTCAGCGGGCTGTGAAACTTCTCGTCCTCAGGGAGTGATTCCCTCAAAGACACTCTTCTGAATGGTGGATAACCATCTGAGAGTGTGAGCAAGACAGATAGGCCTCACTACCACCATCCCTCTCAATATTGTACCAAGGCATTCGTAAGCACATCAAAGAAGTGGTAAAGATGCCAGGAGACATGTAGAAAGTTCTACTCTCAAATGTCAATCTGAAGCCAATCCTGGTCAAGCCAAGGCAACAACCATAGAGAACATGAAACAAATCTGCAAATCACCTGTTAATCAAGATTATCTCTTTTTTTGGAGTGTGTTACTTCTTCTGTTCCATTGTTTTATATTTTTCACATATTTTGGTGCACTGATGCACCTGAATTATAATATATGACAAAGACTGTAGTTTTGTTCAATGGAATATTGTGGCATTGTTTTCTCCCCAAGATGAATGTCCCAGGCCTTGGCAAGGTTCTTATTTCTTGTTCTGTACTCTTTTAATGCAAGTGTTTGAAAAAAATCAAGGAACAGAGATATTAATTTGGTTCTATAATATTCAAAAGCATTTGGAGCATCTCCATATCCACTGTCACTATGGACACAATGTATCCATGTTATGTATGACTCTGCCATAGCTTTACTGTAATTCTGTGATCCCATCATAATAGGTTGTTTGGTGGTATTCTTGTTTATTTCACATAAAGCCAAGTTGTAACATGACAGTTTATTCTAGCTAGGAGTCTTAATCAGTTTTCTATTGCTATGATAGAACACCACTACTAATAGCATCTTAAAGCTTTTCAGGTCACACTCTATTACTGAGGAAGTCAGAGCAGAAACCAGGAGCTGGATACTGAAGCAGAAGCCATGAAGCAACACTGTCTACTGGCTTGTTCCCCATGGTCTTCTCCAGCTTTCATGTTCCTAATGGTTTTCTTATACCATCTCAGATCGAGGGCCAAGAGGCATCACAATCTCCAGTGGGCTTGCCCCCGACCCTGTATCAATAATTAATTTAAAAATATTACAGAAGTGGCTGCAAACTATCTGAAGGAAGTATTTTCTCAACTGAGGTTCCTCTACCCATATGACTCTAACATATCTCAAGCTGATTGACAGAAAAAAAAAAAAAGAGGGATAGCCACAAAGCTCAATTTTCTGGAACTTTTGTGCAGATATATTTTACTACCTTTTCCCCTCAGTGCTGCCAGAGCAAATGATGTAGTAAATCTATTCCAGGCATTTACACAGAAGTCCCTCAGCATTTTGCAAGGCTGAAACACAGATGGGTGCTATTTTTAATTTAAAAACACAGTCTAACATTCAAAAGGAAAACAGCGTTTCCTCTAAAAAGACTTTTAAAAATGTATATACCCTTTAAAAACCTACTGATTTCTTGTTTGTACATCAATTTATACTAATAAGCCTGACTTAAAAGTATTATCTTACCTGTGACTGTCTATATATTTGTCTTTAGTACATTATTGCAAGAGAAAATGTGGACATCACTTCACAGATATGCTGTAGAATTCTGTCAAAGGCAGGAAGAAAGAAAAAAAGAAAGAAAGAAAGAAAGGAAGGAAGGAAGGAAGGAAGGAAGGAAGGAAGGAAGGAAGGAAGAAGGAAAGAGAGACAGGGGAGACAGACAGACAGACAGACAGACAGACAGACAGACAGGCAGGCAGACAGGCAGAGAAAGTTTTTACTGTTAATATCATTGCCAGAGCCTGAGGAGTCTACAGAAAATGCTTTATGTTTTAGAACATCTAAGTACATGAACAGTTTAAATGCGTTTTAACATCAGAAATCCTAAATACCAAGTCTTATCTTTTGTAGTCATAACAAAGTACTTTAGATTCCAGCCAAAGTGTATCAGCTGAAATATTTCAGGCTTCACATTTTCCTCATGTAGAATTGGTAGAAGATTTAATTTAACTTTTAAAATTAAAAGTACAAATCACATATGCCTACAACACTATCCTTTGCTCTATATGATACTTATGGATACACACACTTTTTGAACCTATTTTTAAATTTATTTTTTATTAGATATTTTCATTATTTACATGTCATATGATGTTTACTTTCCCAGTTTCCCCTCTGAAAAAAAAAAAGAAAATAAAAAACAAACAAACAAAACAAAAACAAAAGCAAAAACAAAAACAAAAAATCTTGTTCCCTCCCGCTTCCTCCTGCTCACCAACCTAACCTCTCCTGCTTCCTGGCCCTGGCATTCCCCTACACTGGGGCATGGAGCTTTCACAGGGTCTAGAGCCTCTCCTCTCATTGATGACTGACTAGGCCATCCTCTGCTATACGTATGCTGCTGGAGCCATTAGTCCCACCATGTGTACTCTTTGGTTGATGGTTTAGTCCCTGGGAGCTCTGAGGGTACTAGTTAGTTCATATTGCTGTTTTTCATAAGGGGCTGCAAACCCTTCAGTTCCTTGGGTCCTTTCTCTAGCTCCTTCTATATATGTTTGAGACTTGTTCTGGCTATGTGAAGCAAGCTGACCTCAAAGAGAAAGTAATCAATCCCCTTGCCTCTGTCTTCCAAGGTCTAGGATCAAAATGTGTACTCTATGCTTGCCTGGCCAGCACATGAACCTCTGAAAATAGAGAGAGAGGGGGGGGAGAGGGAGAGGAAGGAGAGGGAGAGGGGGGAGAGGGAGAGGGAGAGGGAGAGGGGGGACAGGGACAGAGACAGAGAGAGAAAGAGAGAGAAAGAGAGAGACACAGATAGAGGTTGGAGAGGGAGAAGGGAAGGAAAGGGAGAGGGAGGAGGGAGAGGGAAGAGTGAGAGGGAGAAGGGAGAGGGAGAGAGAGAAGGAGAAGAGAGGGAGAGGGAGAGAAAGAGGGAGAGGGAGAGAGATAACACAAATTTCCAGCTCTTCTACCCATTCAAAACAACCTTGAAAAGCCAAAGTGCACTAGCTCAGCCAGCACATTGACAATCAGGAATTTCCTCATCTCATACCAGACACATATACTCCACCCCATACATATCTCACACCAGCAATTCTTGGAGATTATTCATAAGCTGCCTCTAAACTTATATCACCTAAACAATGTCTGATTAGCTTCAATTTGTCTGATTAGTACAGTTTCCTTGGAAGCTTCATATATCATAAACTTCTCTGATCATATCCAACCCCCTCTCTGCGTCCTTTGTCCTTCCCTCACTGTGACTTCTCCATGTTCTCTGCCTTCTAGAATATAGATTGAGAAGATTCTGCATATTGGTTTGAATTCACATACAAAGGGATAGGTTGATTGTGCCATTTTTGTAGATTTGTTTTTTATGGATCTTTCATTCCCCTTGCTTTACCAGTCATCTTAGATCAGTCTCCTTTCTACTTTCATGTCACATGTATTCTATGACTACTATCTGCACAATTTGTTTTTCTCTTTTCATGTTACCCTTTCTACTACTAAATCTTACACACACACACACACACACACACACACACACACACGCACACACACACACATGCACACACACACACAAGCACACATGCACGTGAATATGTACATGGGTGTAAGTACTCGCACATGCACAAACACACACACACATACACACACTTCTTTCATTTACCCTTTCATTGCTTTAAGAGTAGTCTGATTTACGAACCAAATTTATGTCAATCTAAGTAACACGACCAGCCAGAACCTTTCAGACCTTGTAAAGATTGTCTAACTAGGTGGCTTGTAAAAACCACTAGAAATCCAGCAAGTCTCAAGGTCCTACTGACCTAACTTCCTTATCTCGGCTGTGAACACATGTCATTGTTCCCAGTAAACTAGACACATCTCTTTCATGTCCATTCACCAGAAATGTCTGTCATTCTCCTACAGCCTTTTATCCTCTGATATTTACACAGACCTCTGAAGGAGATTATCTCACATAGTCCAGAAGACAGGTGATCTGATTTTCCATATATTGCCTCTGTTTGTTCACTTTGTCTCAAGGAGGGATGGGCATTTTTGCTCTCATTTCTAAGCTTTGACGTCACTTAGGCTAATCCTTTCTACTTCATTTTGTACACTGATGACACAGCCCATGAGAGGCCGTTTAATTGTTTATATGAAAGTCTTTCCTAACTCAAACAGTTCAGAGACACAATATCCCCTAATCACCAGTGTGTTCACGATATGAATTTAATCACTCCCCATACATTTCTCTTTCTGTAATTTGTCCTTATCCTCTTCTTCCTCACTGTCCCATGCTTCCCAAGACTTTAGGTCCTAACAGAGGCACAGGCCTTCTTTTCACTTTCTCCACCCTGTGCTCCTCTAGTCAGCCATAAGAAATAGAAAAATAACATTGCCATCTGATTTTCCCCCTACAAATTCAGGTATTCCTATAAAGATTAATATCCCAAGTATTTTTCCCATTATGTGGTCAGGTTCTTTCTGAGATAACAGCAAAACCTATGCTACATGTATTTTTAATAATACAAAGGCCACATAAGAACAAGCTACTTAAAATCTCATGGTTTATCTGCAACTTCCAGTAATTGTAACATATTCTGAAGTCCATTAGTTATTGCATGGACCATGCTCGTCATAGGGTATGCTCCATTCATCAAGGAAACTTTCCACTATCCTACTTTATACCACACAATAGAAGGTGGATGCCTAGGGTTTCCCATCACAGATACTCCTTGTTTAAACAGAGGAGCCTTTGTTGCATGTTTTATCACTCATAACAGAGACAATGTAACTGTTTATAACAAAGGTTATTCTGTACCATTTTGGGAGTGAACGTCATATAGTTATGGCCATTAAAGATTTCTTTCTCTCAAATATGGTAGCATCAGTGCCATGTCTCAACACTCACAATGAAGATAGTAAACTGTTGCTACCAATCTTGGTTCTATTGCATCCCTGTTTTGTATCCACTGTGTGACTTTTCGTAAAAGGCCATTAATGAAATGTCTGTCTCAGATAGGACATGAATTCCAGACCAAATAAGTGACTCTACCCAGATCTAGCTTGGCCAACCAAGGACTACAAATTACATAACTTGTATGAGCATGGGTGGGTACAGGATAACTAACAAATCAAGGATAATTTGTTGACAGATATACCATTAAAAAAGAGTCTTCTCTCCCAGAAATCACCAATCATTCAGACACATGGAAGGAGTGACATAATCTTATCTAGCCAATGTTCTTATATGATACAATGTTCTTAAGTTAGCTAGTGAGTAGCTTATGAGCCACTTGCATGTTACCATGTATACTCTCTGGGCCTTTAGGTCTCCATGAGGAAATGTTTAGAGAGTTAATCTTGTGAGTGTCTGACAGGTGCAATGGCTGCTCATATCCAAGACAACAATGCCTGTACCTTGAAGAAGACAATGCTTCATGAAAATATGATCTCCAAGTATGCATACTGAAATTCTATTATTTTTGTTATGATGTCCAATTTTCATCTAAAACTTTATTAATTAATCTTTTATTTCTTCGTTTTAATTAGTTAGCTACTCTTTGTTTTTTCCTTTGGGAAAATAATTTTTTGTTTTTGTTCTTTCTGATTCTAATTTGGTAATTTCCACTGTGATCTTTTGAAGTAAAATATATTAAATATCCATATCTGCAAAGGTAGATGTCTAGCCATAGTTGAAATAAAAATGTCACTTCACATTGATATATATATGATTATATAAAGTATATTAATTATAACACAGGTGTTCCCACATTCATGAAAGAAATGCTAGTGGAAATAAAAGTACAGATAATTTCAGACACATATAACTATGAGTGGTCTCAATAAATCCTGTCATCAGTTAAGAGGTCACTCAGACCTAAAACTAAATCAAATAGGAACTACTGAATTAAACTTCACCATGAATCCAATGGATTTCACAATCTGTGGCAAAAATTAACAAGTAACAACTGTAAGATACACATTTTTCTCAGCAACATGTGGAAATTTCCTTCAATACAGATTACAGTTTTAAAGACTATTTTAAAAGAAATAAATCACCATTTCTCATCAGAACATAATGGAATAAAGTAGAAATCATTTGCCGAAGAAACTTCCAGAAACTACATTGCAGTTGAGTAGTACAGTCTTTAAAGATCAAGAATAGGTTATTGAAATTTTTAAAGATGAAATGTAACTCCTAGAATGTAAGCACCTAAAAACCTAAATCAGAGAAAATGCTGGAGAGGTGAATCAGTAGCTGAGAATCATGCTGATCTTACAGAGTAGATTCCAGGACTCATGTAAGGTGTCTCACCATCACCTGTGAGTACAGACCCAGGGATGCTGACATCTCTGCTGGCTTCCTCAAGTATCTGCCCTCACATGTTCATCTCCACACATCAACACACATGCACGTACACACATGAGTGTGTACATGTTCACACACACGATCAAATTTTAAAATATTTTTAAAAAGAAAAGAAAAGAGAACTAAAATAAATAACTTAATGATCCAACAAAGGTTTTAGAACCCCCCCCCCCAAAGTAAGTAGATGGAAAGTAGCTGGATTCCCTGAGTGGTGTGATGCTCTGGAATTCCACACAAGCTGTTGTCTAATCAATAGTTTGTACCTCTTTTCTGCAGAATGATGTGTCAACATATGGATTGCTAAACTGAGAAACATCTGGATTGTTTTCCAGCTTGGGAAATTATGTTAAAAACATTCAAAACTGTTTAGAAGTTTTGTACTGTTTCTTTTGTGTGTGCAAACATAAGTCAATTTCTTGTGGTATTAATGCTTGGAGTTACAAAGGCTGGCTCATATAATAATTGCATGTTTTGTTTTATGAGACATTGCCAAATGATTTTCCAGAATAAAGCTAGCCTTTCTTTCCTGGAATAAATCTAGCACGGCCATGGTGTACACCCCCAGTTATGTTGTTTATACATTGTCACACTCTCTTGCTAACATATTTTAAAGATCCTTGCATGCACAATTGTGACTAACTTAGTACTTTTTTTTTTTTTTACACTTCTGTCTTTTTCTGGTTTGGGTGTCACAGTCTTACTTGCTTCTAAAAATGATGGGAGAGATCTCTTCTACTATATTCTGACAAACATGTTGAGTTTGTTTTAGTTCACTTTAAACATTTAGAATATTTCTGTAGTGGAACCATCTGGGACTAGATTTCTTTTTTGGGTGGTTGTTGAATTTCAAGTCGAATTTCAAATTTTTACAGATATAAGGCAACAAGAACTATCTACTGCATGATGATCTTTGATAGAACTTTTAAATGGCATCATTCTAAGCCGTCAGTGGTTCATATGCTGAGTTGTTTATAGAATTTCTCTGTTATACTTTTCATGTTTACATGCTCTGGAGGGAAAGCTTGTTCTTCATCCCCACATTGCTAATGCTTATCTTCTTTCTTTTAACAATTTGTTACTCTTATTGGAGATTTGTCAGCTTTTCATTTCATTGACTTTTCTCTATTTTGTTTATGTTTTCAATTATATTTATTTTGGGTTATTATCATTATTACCTTCCTTCTGCTAGTACTGGGGTAATTTGCATTTAATTTCTATGTCCTTGAGGTAAGAACTAAGATTACTGGATTAAGTCTTTCCCTTTTCTCTGATGTGTGCATGCACTGTTGAAAGGCTACTCAGCTCAGCACGGGCTCAGAACCACAATGACTGAGGTGCTGTATAGCCACCTGGCCCACAGGCAATGTAGACTTGCATTGTTTCTCAAGCATTTAGAGATTTGATATTGTCTTTCAGGTATTTCTTTCTGATTAGAAGTTTTAATGTGTGTGTGTGGTGTGGTGTGTGGTGTGTGTGTGTGTGTGTGTGTGTGTGTGTGTATGTGGTGTGTGTGTGTGTGATGTGTGGTGTGTGTGTGTATGTGTACATGTGTGTGGTAATGGGGTATATAGGAATATCCATTCCCTGGCATGTGTGTACAGATCAGGTACCTTTATCTGACCTCTTTAGAGTTAGTTATCTTTCATCACTGTAACTTTCAAAGATCACACTCAGGCAGTGATATGTACAAGCCAAGTAATGTCTTTACCTACTGATCCCATTTGCTGGTTTCTCAGAAACTATTCTTATCCGATTCAAAGTAATTAGTTTACTATGTGGAACAATGTGTGCTTTATGGTATTGTTGTAAAAAAAAACATAGCAACTGACCATAGTAAACCATTATGGCTGAGTGTTGTCACATAAACAGACAATAATAGTGCCCTGTGCATACCAGTTCCATGCAGAGCTATCTTGGGCATAGTCACCGAAAGACTCACGAGGTACAGGACCAGAGCATCACACCCTTCCATTCTACTGGATGGTAGAGTTTATAGATAGCTAAAACTATCCAACTGGCCATGACCCAAATGGACTAAAAGGAAAAATGAATAAGTACTGGGAGTGAGAGATGGTGGCTGATACACACAAGAAGCCAACGTGTGTGCTTCCTATATCAGACAAGAGCAGACAAATTCAACTGCCTGAGAAATAAACTAGATGTGAGATTAATAGACAGAGCCACTGAAGAATGAATTAAAATATGGCCAAAGAAGAAGATGATTAAAAATAAAGTTAGGGTGTGTGACAATATCATATTTAGCAGAGAATATCAATAAAGAGATTAAAAATTATAAAAAAAAAAAGAAAGTATCTGGAGACATGCCACCCAGTGTCCATAGTACATGAAAGGAGTTCCAAGGTCATGTATTGAGAAAAGCATAATCTTTCAGCACTGTATTCTGAGACAACAGCAAAGTGACTTTTGCACATGTGATATTGAATGCCTAACTCCTAACTTGGAATGCCTATGTAAAACTTCACACAAAATACATCAAAGACCTACATATAACCGATGAAAGTGTTAAAAACCCCTTAAAGGAAACATATGGCAATATCTTTGGCAATATATTCTTAAATAGAATATCAAGAGCATAATCATGTAAGGAGAAATGAAACACAAGCCTGACTCTGTCAGCATTTAAAATGTTCACACTTCACTGACCACCATCATACCCAGAAAGGACAACATGTATAATTGATGAAATCATTTACAAACTTTATGAGGGACCAAATGCCGAGAATGCATAAATAACTCTCATCTCTTAATAAAATCAAACAACCCAAATTTAAAAGGGGCTGGAAGATCTAAATAGGTGTCTCTCAAAATGAAACAGCTAGGCAAACTAAGTTCCCAGAAATATGTACAACATAACTAATGATCAAGAGACTGAAAATCAGTTCCACCATGAGATTCCACTGCCTACAAGCTGGGAAAACCAGAACAAACGGTTACATGGTGTAAGACAGTGAAAGTGCAATAAAATAAAAAAAATTTGAACATTCACTGCTGATTCTTCGATTAATTAATTAATTGGTTAGTTAATCAATTAAGTTTACATCCCTATTGCAGTTTGCCCTCACTTATCTCCTTCCAGCCCCTCCCTCTCACCTCACCTTCCACCATCTTCTCTTCCTTTCTCCTCAGAGAATTAGAGACCTCCTGTGGATATTAACCCTCTTTGGCCTATCAAGTTGCCTTAGAACTATGTGTATCTTCTACTATAGAGGCAAGCCAAGTCAGCCCTCTTAGGGGGAAGGGATCCAAAGACAACAGAGTCAGAGACAGCCCCTGCTCCTGCTGTTAGGGGTCCCACCTAGAGATGAAGCTGCACATTTGTTACATATGTGTATAGGGCCTAGGTTGGTCCCGTGTGTACTCTCTGGCTGTTGGTTCCGTCTCTGTGAGTCCCTATGGGTTAGCTCATTCTGTAAGTTTCCTTCTGGTGTCCTTGACCTCTCTGGTTCCTTCAATCTTTCCTCCCCCTCTTCCACAAGATTCCCAAGCTCTGCCTAACGTGTGACTGTGGGTCTGTGTATCTGTTTCCATTAGTTGAGAGATGAAGCCTCTTAGATGACAGTTATGCTAGGTTCTCAGCTGCAAGTAGAGCAGAATATCATCAATACTGTCAAGGATGAGTTTTCTTTCAAGGTATGTGTCTCAAGTTGGGCTAGTCATTGGTTGGCCATTACCTCAAATTCTACTCCAACTTTATCCCGTCACTTCTTGCATGCAGGACAAATGTGAGTTTAAGGTTTTGTAGTTGGGTTGGTGTCTTGATCTCTACATTGGAAATCTTGTCTGTTTTCAGGAGGTGGCTGTTTCACGTTCCATCTGAGTCTTAGTACCCTCATTTATTCCTGGAAGTTTCTATTTTCCTAGGTTTCTAGCTCATCCAGAGATCCCCCCATACCATATACACACACCTATTCCACCCCTCTCTCCCAGTTCCTTTCCCTCTGTCCTCCCCACAGTTGATCCCTCCTGTTCCCATCTTCATGCCCTCTCCCACCCAGCTCCCTCCCTACAGCCACCTCTGATGTCTAGTTTATTTCCCATCATAAGTGAGATTTGTGAGCATCCTCCCTTGGACTCTCCTTGCTACTTTCCTTCTTTAGGTATGTGGATTATAGCATGGGTATCCTGTGCTTTATGACTAATATCTGCTTATAAATGAATGCATACCATGTGTGTCTTTCTGGGTCCAGGTTAATTCAGTCAGTATGATATTTTCTAGTTCCATCCATTTGACTGCAAATTTCATTATGCCCTTGTCCTTAATATCACTGTAATATTTCATTGTGTAAATGTACCACCTTTTCTTTACTCATTCATTGGTTGAAAGACATCTCATTTGTTTCCAGTTTCTCACTACTACAAATAAAGCTGCTATGAACACAGTTGACCAAGTGTACTTGTGGTACAGAGTGATAAAGCTGGGTCTTGAGATAGAAATTCTCGATTTCCTGAGAAAGTGACAAACTGATTTTCTAATTGATTGTACAGGTTTGAATTCCTACCAGCAATGAAAGTGTGCTCCCCCTGCTCCACATTCTTCCAGCATGAACAGTCACTTGGATTTTTGATCTTAGTCATTCTGATGGGTATAAGATGGAATCCCAGAAATGTTTAGATTTGCATTTCTCTAATGACTAAGGATAATGAACATGACTTTCAGTGCTTCTCAGCCATTATACATTTATCTATCAAGAATTATATGTTTAGCTCTATTTGGTTTTTTGATGTCTACTTTCTTGGGTTCTTTATATATTTAGGATATCAGCCCCCTGTTGGATGTAGGATTAGTGACGACTTTTTCTCATTCTGTAGGCTGTTGCTTTGTCCTTTTGATGGTGTCCTTTCTCTCACAGGAGCCTTTCAGTTTCATGAGACCTTACTTATTAATTGTTAATCTTAGTGCCTGAGCTCTTGGAGTTCTGTTCTAGAGGTTGTTTCCCATGACAATGCTTAAATTGAATGTAGAGATCACTGGTCTAGGGTAAATGAACAAAAGGAACTAATAAGGTTCATATTTTCACGAGTAAATTTTATACAATATAAATTATGCTCAACAAGATGTTTTAAAATAGAACTAAATCTAAACTACCATGAAAGTAAAGTTCACAGTAAAGCATGTTGGCATGGCACATGGATCATAAGCCTGATTCCTAGATTCTTGGGTCTAAGCTGGAATCAAGACTTATAGGGTCAACCTGCTTGAGGAATTGGGGGAAGCCTGCTGTCTGGACATAAGGTTAGTAGCTTACTGTTTTTCTTTAAGTTATAGATCTCACAAAACCCAAAGCTTTTATATGTCTTTGATTTCTTTTTTTATTAATCATTTTATTTGTTTACATACATTTCAAATGATTTTCCCCTTCCCGGTTACCCCTCCACAAACTCCCTATCCCATTCCTGCTGTAGCACCTAAAACCTGAACTTCAGAAGCCTGCCTAGTACCCAAGATCTGCCTAGGTATAATCTCAAGGGGATCTTCAAATGCAGGAAGAAATTGCTTCTTCATATGTATACTATGGAAAAAGTAAAATCATCAAACATGCAATATAGCCAAATGGACAAGATAAAACTGTATTGGCTGCTCATTAGGAAGCCGGAATCTAGAAACAAAGACATGACTCAGTGGTCAAAGTCAGTAGCCCTAACAAAGTGAGCTTCAGAGAACAGACTCCCATTAGCTGTCTTCTGAAGTCCATTCACACGCTCTGGCAAATGTGTATTCCCACACAGACACACACATGCACACATTAAAAATAATGATAATGGAGGTCTAGAAATGAACTGATTATTCAAGAAAAGAAATAAGCTTCTTAAGGTATAGAAAAAATCCATAGACATATATCAGGAAAACAGTATGTGCATAAGAAAGAGCACTATAGTGCAGAGACAGGAAGTGTGAGCATTTGAAAGTTTCAGAGCTGAAGAAAAACAAATTACCTCAAAAGAGCACCACAGCTGGATCAACAAAAACAAAGCAGCAAGACAAGCAGAGAAACAGCAAACATGGATAGAATAACATAGGGCACAGTAAACTAACGGAGCACATGAGATGCCATTAACTAAATTAATATCCCCATTGCAGAAGACACAGGAGGATCAGAGACACAGAAAAGCACCAGAAGCTTACCTAACCAAACCCTAGACAAAACCTTTCCATCTCCCTAAAGAAGACCAGATGATTCTTAATAGATTGAGCCTCTAACTGTCCGCAGCAGGGACTAATTAACTGTCAAATGTCAAGGACAGAGAGGTGAGAGGAGAGAAGGCCAGCCATCCCACCCCATGCGTGGCAGTAGATTTTCAGCACAAACCTTGCTGACCTGGACATTTGATCTTTTCAAAGCCAAATGGAAAAATAAGATGCCAACCAAGAACACTATACTTTGCAAGAAAAGAAATGTACTTTAAAAATCCAAGAGACAATTATTTACTAGAAAAAACTGAAAGGAGGGTATTTTTCTTTCTTCAACTACACCTGCCTCAGAAGAAAATGCGATTGGAACGTTTTCAAGTTGAAAGCAAGAGCAGTAAATAGCAACATGAAAGGATCCCAGACATAAGTGTAGTAGATATAAATGCATAGATGAGAAAAGAGAGTACTGAAAAGCTTGTGTGCAAATCACCTTTAACTAAGGATTAAACATTAATGACATAATGTTAAGAAGAACTAAGCCTCCTCACCCCCCCAATTGATTGACAGAATATAACAAATATGACTTTGCCATCTATGACAAAGTTTGAATGAGGGTACAATGTACAAATTATTACATACAAAGAGGAATTAGGTTGTCATCCCAAAGGAGTTAGTCCACCAGGAAGAGGTTTCGTGAATCCTAGTGTCAAGCACAAGAAAGAACCTCTTCTGCATACAACCAAAAACAAAACAAAACAAACTAACAATCAAACAAACTCAAGTAAAATCAGGATGGATGAAGTCAGGAACAAAAGAATTTAAAAGAGAAAACAGTTCTAGAAATGGCAAAATAGGCTTTACTTGGGTCTAGTTCCTTCAGACGGTAAAGGGTGAAAGTCAACAAAGATGGGAACTACAGGGGAGGAGGGATAAGCTGTAAAGAATGTCCCAACTACAACCTTTCTAGGATGCACAAAGGAGTGTAAATGGCAAGAAGAAACATAGGTAAGCAGTGATCAACAGGAAGCAGAAGAGACTGAGCTTCAGGCAGTCATAGCTGACTCAAGTCAGAAACCATCACAAGGCAAAGGTGAGGAGACTGTTACATTCCAATAAAATAAGGCCTGCAACAAGAGGATATAGCAATCAATATAGATGTAGGCAATACCAGAACAGCTATACATATAAAGCAAACATTGATGGTGCTAAAAGAAAAGGATGTAACAAAACAATAATAGGAGACAGCAGTACTTCAGACAGATAATTAATACAAAGGCAACTTGAGCTACACGATCTAACAAGTGGACCAAACCAATGTATGCAAAATATCAGAAGAGCATACCTCTGTGCTCACTCAAGTGCATACTGGCTGTTCTCTGAGGCAATGTCCTGAGTAATACAATACCTCCTAACCAATTTTAGAAGCCTGTGATCACTCAGTATGGTTTCCAATTGTACTAGAACTCAACAAGAAATCAATATCTAAGAAGAAACCAAATCATTCATAAATACATGGAAACCAAGCAACATATTCTTGCCAAAAGGTTGAAACAGAGTGAATATGAAATTAGAAGCACCATCAAGGCAAATGAAAGTGAAGTCTCAGCATGCAAATATTTGTGTGATACAGTGCAAGCATTAGAGAGTCCACAGCAAGCCACTGCCAATTCCCTCCACTAAAGGCACTTGACTACAAGAAGACTATGGGGGAATCTTTAACTTCTCAGATTCTATCTTATTTTCTCTGAAACAAACCATGAGGTGAGTTACAATACTGATGAAAAATGTCTCACACAGGCTCTTGTATTTGGAAATTGGAGAAACTTTAAGAGTATGATCCCTAGGTAGAGATAGTGTCTTAGAGTAGGTCTTTAACCTGCTTCAATATTTCTATATTTCCTTTGCTCTAATATGAGTAATCTGCTTCCCCACAACCCACACCCATTCCTAATACCCTGAAAGACCTCTACTAATATGGAATACTTACATGAAGCCATGAACCAAGCTGAATCTTTCCTACCTCAAATTGTTTCCTTCAGATGTTGTCTCACAGCAACAGAAAAAGTAGTATTAAAATGAGTGGAGTGAATACAATTTCTTTACTGCTTTTATTATTATTATTATTTTACATTTCAGTCATTACTCTCCTTCTGGTCTATCTTCCCACTGTTTGTTCCTCATTTCATTCCTCATCTCCCTGCCTCCAAGGCAGGTCCCCACCCCTCACCCTCTGCCAGGTCTCCCCACACCCAAGTGCCTCAAGTCTCTCTAGGGTTAGATACATCTTCTCCCACTGAGGCCAGATCAGGCATTCCTCTACTGAATACGTGCCAGGGGCTTCGAACCAACTTGTGTATGCTGCCTAGTTGGTGGCTTATTGTCTGAGAGATCTCAGGGTTCTGGGTTAGTTGAGACTGCTGGTCTTCCTATAGGGTTGCCCTCTTCCTTAACTTCATCCAGCCTTTCCATAATTCAACCAACAAGATCCCCTACTTCAGTCCATTGGTTGGGTGTAAGTATCTGCATCTGTCTCAGGCAGCTGTCTATTGTGCCTCTTGGAGGACAGCCATGCTAGGCTTCTGCCAGTAAGCACACCATAGCATCAGTAATAGTGTCAGGTCTTGGACCCTCTCCTTGAGATGGATCCCCAGTTGAGCTGGTCACTGGACCGCCTTTCCCTCAGTCTCTGAGTGAGTAGACCATTAAAGGCTAGGCTCACAACCAAAAGCATAAGAGTGAAAACAATTTTTAAGCTAAAATTTTAGTACAGTACACAGTGATACTCAGAAAAATTATTAAAACAAGGCTGTTGACCACAATAATGCTTCATCTGTCCAGCCACTTAAGCCCATCATGTACATTTCTTCTTCCTCCGACTTCACATACTGCTGTTAGCACTAGAAGCAATGGCAGGGACTTCTGGGGAAGCATCACAAAGACTCTCCAGAGCTCCAAGTTGGATGGTTGGCAGTCTGGTACCTGTTTCCATTCTTTTCTTCCAATGTTCTTGTCTGTGGTGAAAGCAGAAAGGTGGCTTGCTTCATACCTACGTAGCAAACACAGGAATGTGATGCGTTATCACATACATTTTGGTGCTCATTATTACAATTGTTAGAATAATTTTGAAGTTCTGGTCACATTGTTTCTACATTATACACATCTCATGCAGATAGTGTCATGTCATATCAGAATACTATTATTACCAGAGTGTTTGTTGAAGTGCATTTCTCCCAAATCTAAGCAAGGGACTAATTTACAAATACAATAGCAGCATGATTACTAGAAAAGGTATAAACAGGGGCTAGAGAGACAGTTCAGCAGTTATGATCATTGGCTGCTCTTCTAGAATACCTAGTGAATCTGAATTCCATTTCTAGCATCCAAGTGGTGTCTCACAGCCATTTGTATCTCCAAATTGCAGGGAGCCAAATGTTCTGTTCTGGCCTCCTTATGTACCAGGGCCACACATGGTACAAACATACATGTAGGCAAAATACCAAATACATATAAGACAGAATAATAAAATACATGACAGAATAATAAAATGCAAAAAAGATATGATTATACATTTTAGGTTGTATTGCCTTTATCACAATTAATAAGATTTTAAAATATATTCTCTGGGGCTGGAGTTTGCTCATTAGTTTAAAACTGGCTACTCTTGGAGAAGAACTGAGTTTGTTTCCCAGAACTTCCATGGTGGCTCACAACCCTTTGTAAGTCCAATTCCAGGGAACCCAACATTCTTTTAAGGCATCCATGTGCATGTATATGGTATGTGATACACAGACATTCATACAGACAAAATATCCACACACATAAAATATAATAATAATAAAAATTAAAGTAACCTGTCAATTGTATCTCCTCCTCCATAAATTATTTGCTTATACTCTTTATAGATTTCCTATTTGGCTGATCACCATGTAATTAACTTACACATTCTTTAATGTTACATATACTTGTGTATAATTTTCCACTGCTCTTGTTCTTAATGTGATGAGCCTGGTTGAATAACATCTATGCCCAATGTCTAGCCTTTAGAATCTTTTATTTACTGATTACATATGTAATCACAGAATAAATAAGGTGTTCTTATGAACCTTTCTCTCTTCTCATGTTTAAAGAGGAATTTCATTCCTCATGAAATTATTTCTTTATAAATTGAGAGGTAAAGATATAATCCTAAATTTAACAAATAGTTACATAGATACCATCTTTAAATGAATTCACTCTTTTGCCATTAACTTATTATGCCAATTCAGTCAAGGTCTTAATTCTTAATCCACTCAAGTTTATTTGTTAATTTTAATTCATATAATTTACATAGAAAAATCTGAGTCTTGGCTATTTTGAAGGCTTGCTGATTAATTTACTTTAATGTTGTATTGTTTTATCTCCTCACAGTTTATTTATCAGGATGCTGTGAAAAACAGTCCTATGGCCGGGCAGTGGTGGCGCATGCCTTTAATCCCAGCACTTGGGAGGCAAAGGCAGGCAGATTTCTGAGTTTGAGGCCAGCCTGGGCTACAGAGTGAGTTCCAGGACAGCCAGGGCTATACAGAGAAACCCTGTCTCAAAAAACAAAAAGCAAAAACAAAACAAAACAAAACAAAAAAACAGCCCTATGAATTAACAGACAATCTATAGATATGTTTAGAAGAGTCAAAAATCTTTTCAAACTTAAATCTTCCCATTTTTGGAGCACAGTTGTGGCCTTCAGTTTTCTGGGGCTCATTTAACACATGATAAGTAATTTTCTTTATTTCTTTATTTCTTTATTTCATGTGGTTCATTCAAAGTTGCTGCTACATTTTCTTCTAAATTGTTTATAACCTGTGTTTTACCTGTGAATGATTCTACATATTATTTAAATATTTCTGATAAGGAAAACTGAGTTTAATATGAAAATAATCTTAATGTGTTAATATAGTCACTAGTCAAATGAATAAGTTTTCTTCCTTCCTTTTCTCTGAAAGACAATTATATGATATGTAAATTATATACATTTTTATATACTGTCTAAATACTGTTAAATGAATTAATAAGTGATTGGCTATACTTTAAATCATATTCAAAAGGCTGCTAAAATAAATTGGACATGCTCTTAGAAAAATGTGTTTCTATTTTAATGTACTAGTTTAATTTTTGGTTCTCTTTTTCAAAAGCTGTGCAAAACTTAGTTCAATGTAACTGGAGAAGATAATGAGGCAACACAGGGTATATAATGCCTCCATATAAGGAGGCAAACTGCTGGGCACAAATAACATACCTATTCAAATCTTGAAGACTTTCAGACAACCTACAAAGCTGCTCTACACTGAGCCCATTAAAGACGAAATTATTTTCCATCATGGGTGGCTAGCTTCCATAGCACTGCTGTAGAGAGAAGTCTGTCCTTTCCCCATTGTATATTCTTGACATCTTTACTGAAAATTAATTGACTGTAAATACATGAATTCATTTATCAGATATCTGCTGTGTTAAATTTGTCTGTGTGGTTGGTTCTATGCCAACATATTCAAAGAACACTTGAATCTCAAATAGGACATAATCAAAGGACAACAATTTAATGAAAAAGACACCAATAGCCCTAGAAGATAACTTGCCAAGTAAAATATTCAGATAGCAGTAAGTATATGAAAAACCATGTCCTATTCTGTATGTTATTTGAGAAATGCAGATTGAAACAATGGCAGACTACCACATCCAGAACAATAGTGACAGCCAAAGAAAATAGAGCATTGGGAAGAGAAAACCAGAGCCACCAGGATTGCAACCCAGTTGCATCTTATAAACCAAGACTTGTCCATTCTACATTCCTTGGTATTTACCAAAGGACTTGAACATATATGTCTAAACAAAAACCTGTCCATAAGTGACTATAGCAGTGTTATTTATGATTGGGAGGTAAATCAAACTAGCCAGCCTATAATTGCTACCTGGACCAGCCTGTTGTACCTCCAGATAAGGCAAGACTATTCAAAGCTGCAAAGAAATGAGGTGCTGGAAAGATATATCAGGAGCGAAGGCTATATACTGTACTTCCAAGGGATCCTGGTATGGTTCCCAGCACCAAGTTGAGAGGCTCACAACAACCTACACTACAATACAGCTTCAGGAGCATTTGATACCTCTAGCCTATTCAAGCATTTGCACACACACACACAAACACACACACACACATACACACACAGAGAGAGAGATTCCCCAATTCATAAATTAGACATAAAACCCATCTCTAAAAAAGCAAAGGACAGAAATAAACAATGGAGTCATGCAAATACAAATGGAAGAAATGTAAATGCTTGATACTAGGTGAATAAAGCCAACTGTAAAAGACAAATGTGTGTCGTAATAGAAGTTCTTGGTTAAAATGGGAAGGAAGTAAATAAGCAGAACTATTCCAGGGAAGTGAGACTATCATGCATAGAATTATAATAGTGGAACTATATCAGCCTACTTTGGTTCCAACTAAGAATATATGATACCAGGTATTTTAATGTAGACAGTGGCCTTTGAATAACAATAACATGTAAATGTATGTAAAAGGTGTAGCACTGTGGTGCAGTGCCACAGACCAGGGTTTCTTGCGGGGTCCCTGTTCCGCGGGACTAGGGATTCTGGCCAGGTGGGCACGGGATTCGGCTTTGACAAACA
>NW_022196897.1:109551515-109561789 GCF_008632895.1 Mastomys coucha
GAGGCAGGAGGCTGACTTTCCTTGAAGTTTTCGCCTCAAATACCGCCATCATGCAAGTGTGCATGGCAGTGCAGTATATTGATCGTAAAGGAGGCTGTATATATGTGAGTAAGAGGCACAATGCGAAAATATTTAGTGGAGGTAAATCCACTAAATTTTGATCTGATCCTAAATGTCCTTTAAGAATGTCCTATTAAGCTAAAGAGAACACCTCCTGTAGCCAGGCAGGAATCCCAATGGAGTGATAGGGACACTAACCCATCTACAAAATTTTGACCCCAAATTTATCCTGTCTACAGGAAATGTAGGGACAGGGGATGGAGAAGAAACTGATGGCCAACTAATAGCGAGCCCAACTTGAGACCCATCCCATGGGCAAGCACCAATCCCTTACACTATGAATGCTACCATGTTAGGCTTGCAGACAAGAATCTAACATGGCTGTCCTCTGAGAGGCTCCACCCCGCTGGTGACTCACAGAGATGCAGCAATTCACAGACACAGTGAATGGAGCTTGGGAACTCTTATGTAAGAATAGGAGGGAGGATAACAGGCCCAAGGGGATAGGAACTTACAGAAAGGCCACCAGAGTCAACTAACCTGGACTCTTGGGGCTCTCACAGACTGAACCACTAACCAAAGAATATATACAGGTTGGACCTAGGCCTCACCACATATATTTAGCATATGTTCAGCTTGGTCTTCATGTGAGTCCCTACTGGAGTGGGGAAGGGAGACAATGTTATCCCAAAAGCTGTTGCCTGTATGTGGAACATGGGCTGCCTTGTCTGGCCTCATTGGGTGAGGATGTGCCTAGCCTCTCCATGACTTGATGTGCCAGGGTGAGGGGTAGACTCAGCGAGGTCCCTACCTGCTCAGAGGAGATGGGGAAATGAAGGAAAAGATTGTGCGAAGGGTTGACGAGGGTAGTGGACAGTGAGTGGCATATAAAGTGAATAAGTTGAAATAAAGAACGGTAGATATGAGATAGGATCCCGAAACCAATATCTGAATAGTCATTTCAGATGATTCTGACACATGGGACATTTAGATTATACTTAGAGAAACATTTAGCTTATTTAATGAAGTTTCATAGGATAATATACATTCATGCTTGATCATCATATTTGTAACTTTTTCCTCTTACCCATACCAAAACCAGATGACAAATTCAAATGGTGAAACCCAGGGAAGGGCAATGATGGTGGTAAGAGAGCATGAATATTGTGAAGTCTAACAGAAAATATCACAAACCAGCATTGTACATTCAGTGCAAGACAAGAAAAATTTACCAGCATGGAATTAGAAAATAGAAGTGATGGGTAAAACCCAAGGAGTTATACCAGAGATTCTAAAATTCAGAGTTCCCCAAAACTGTCAGTGGTTGAGATTGTCTCTGTTGGTTTTCTGCACACTCCTTATAGTATCACATTTCTCCAGACCATTGATTGCATCATACCACCACCAGTCAAAGTGAGCCAGAGCTTAAAAGGTTCAGTGCTTTTTTGATCCTCAAGACACTGCAGGTTCAGAAAGGAATGGCGGTGGTGGTGACTGCAGAGAAGCCCAGTTTTCCATTGTGTTATCCCCAGTCTCACTTGTAATGAAGCGTATTATCAATCTAAGTTACAGTAATGCCTATCTTTGTAGATCTCTATTTAACAGCCAGCTAAACAAGGAATGCTCAGAGAATTCAGAATATAAACTCCTTAATTTTTGAATGACAGTTTGTGGCTTTTGTTTACATACACTTAAATAATGAGGATTATCTGCCCTTGCTAAGTCTTCCTCATGGCTCTTTCCTATATTCTGTGAGAAACTGCTGAAGAAGCATTAGCATTCATTTATTAAGAATGGAGGTTGGCACAGAAGCTCTGTATTTCCATTGCCTTCAAATATTTAAGCTAGATATTTTTCTATTCAAATGACAGCTTTTGAGAGTTTCTGACAAGTGATATCAGTTGCAATGTTAGGGAAACATGGTGAAGGAATAACATTGCTTTATCATCTCACCTTCTCTGGGCATTGAAGAACCAGGTTCTGCAGATGAACTCACCATATGCTTCAAGTTCACTCACTTATCTGGAAGGAACCAGAGAGACATTATGATGATGTGAGGCTGCACAGCAAACAACCACCTTGTAGAGCCTTGCTCACTCTTACTCAACTTTTCAGAGGCATATCATAAAAGCTCTGTTTATTTTGATTTAATGTATAATTATTGAAATTTTTATAAGGATTTTACCAAGACACCAGGCATGGCATCAAGCCCAGGAGGAATTATGAGTTTATTGCAGCCCAGACTGACAGCCAACTCATAAAAATGAATGACATTCTATATCATAACATCTCATCGGCCATTCAAGATGTTAATAGCTTACTACATCTTCTTTTTAGTATAATGATCCAGACAATGCAACAATATGCAGCACAAAAAGGAATATTTCAAAAAACTGGAATTGATGCAAAAAAGTAACATTTAACAACATTCAGACATGATTTGGATTAAAAGTTTCAATTAAAACAACATTTACAGCAAAGCTTTATTAGGCAAGACCAATCACTATTTTAAAGAACATTTACCTGAAGACACACTTAACTCCGCAGCCTCTGTTTCTAAAATGCTCCACACTTCTTGTTCAGTCCAGCGTTGCAAAATTCATCAGATTAAATGGAATCACAGCAGGTCTCTGTACTGAAATGACTGTAAAGATGTCTCTCGATCACATAATTGAGGCAAGGCTTATCTCCACAAAAATTGTTCTCTCATCCATTAACCTTGGATTTCTGCCTTTCAAAATTTTGCTTTTTATTTTGATTGAGAGTTTTCAAAATATAGTTGACTGGCATGTTGGCACAGGAAAATGTACTTATAATGTAAAAATTGACATGTATATTCTTAAAGACACATTCTTCATAGAGTGAGCTTATTAGATAAGTAGGCATAGCCCTTTAGAATACAATTTCATGATAAGAACATTTCCCGAGGTCATCTACCAACAGATCCATGAACATTCTCTATTGCCACAACCATCCTTTTTTAAAATGTTTTAATTTTTTTGAAATTAATTAATTCCCATAAGATGAAACAAGTGGCTGCAAATGCTTAAAAAAAAACCTCAACCTCAAATGTCAGTCAAAATTACTTTGAGATTTTTATCTCACACCTATCATAAGGGTTAAGATCAATAAAACAATTAAGAGTATAGATTAGTGAAAACACTCACCTATTGAATGTACAATGCTTGCAAACTTGTACAGACAGTATGGAAATCAGTGCGGAGGTTTCCAGAAAAGCTGAAAATTGACCCACCACAATATCCAGCTCTACCACTCCTGGGCATATATCCAAAGAAGTCTACATCCTAGTCCAGAGATATTTAGTCACCTGTGTTCATTGCACTGTAGTCATAAAAGCAAGAAAATAGAAACAGGCTTATTGTCAACCAACTGATGGATAAACAATAATACTGTTACACTTTCACAATGAAATATTGTTCAGAAGTTAAGAAAAATGAAATTGTGAAAATAGCATTAGAATATTCCCTTGTGAGTTAATAGAAACTCCAAAAGATAAACATTGTGTGATGTCTTACATGTGGCTGTTACCTTTGAAGTTTTCAATGCATGTACTATGTTCTGATTGCTACAGATATCAGGTAGCTAGTAAGAGTGATATCCCAAGTGGGAGTGAGGTGATCTACCATGGAAAGAGAAATAGAATGTAGTGTTAATGAGAGTTAAAGAGGAAACAAGAACAGAAAGATTATATTGAGAGCAGAATGGGAAAGAAGGTAAATGAGGAAACATGAGGAAATAAACTAACACTAAGGGACAAAGGCTTTGAAAAACCATGTGGAACCTACTACTGTGGAAATACACACAGAGTGAAAGGAATTTAAGTGGAGTTACTCTATAATTGGGGAGACAATGCCCCAACTAGACATCTCATGTCACCAAGTACAATGATAGATTACATCATGCTGTGTCACTGGACAAAGGAATTCACAGATCGCCCCAAATATCATAGGCTATTTGGCTATTTTCAAGGCTCTTAAGTCTTTTGCCACAACCCGATGGTAAGACTGTGCTATTGAAGAGACAATTTGCTTATGACATCAAATATGGAGAGACTGAGTTGGCACATATTTAGAAGCTTTAGACCTACCAACCAGCATTCACAGTTCTGGAAGCTACTCTGCCCACTACCAGGTGAGAAATGTAACCACCAATGAAATTACAAACCTGGTAACCTTCCACAGAGACCCGTCTACAAGGTATATCTGTGCAACAGTGGCACGGTTGTTATGGAAGTAACTAAACACTTAAAACAAAAAGGACTTTAAGCTCCATGAAATAGAACTTAAATCTGACACTGCTAAAGTAGAAAAAATTTGAAATTAGATAGGTTATGGGCTCCAGTGGGGAAAACAACTACTGTTATTATTCTGCTAAAGCAATATAGCAATTAAATGATCCCTAATGACATATTACTATAACTATAGATAAATGCTTTACTCAGTTCTTATCATGAAAACTTATTTTACAATAGATTAAAATTAATAGACACTGACAATAATGTGGGCTCTGGACAATGTACATAAAAGTAATTTGGAATAGATATTCCTAAATGATATGTCTTTATCAAATCCCTTATCTCAAGGCTTAGGGATCTATGCAGAAGGGGGCATAGAAAGACTTTTAAAGCCAGAGGTAGTTAGATGACTCCAAAGAAACAGTGTGTTTTTCTAGACAAAATAGGGCTAACACATGTATGAACTCACAGAGACTGTAACATGTGCACAAGTTCCAATGAGACAAAGTCTCAGAATTGAGAAAAGTAGGAGGACACAAAGTCCCATCCCTTGCTAGAAAAAGGAAATCAGTTTTCTCCAACAAGAACACTCTACTAATATATGTGTGTATAAATTCAGGGATGACCATTTGAGATTGGATAACAAATCTGAGGTATCTTCCCTTGGGAAGACTACTTGCCCTTCTCTCAGAATTCCCTAGTTACCTGTAGTTTTTCATCTAGGGTAGAGGCCCCTTGACATTTTCTTCTTTCACCTTAGCGTGTTGATGTCTTCCTTGCTCAGGTCTTCTTTAGACAGTCATGTTGCTGAGGCTTTTATGAGTGTTGCTTCCAGGATTTTCTAGGAGATATAGTCTCACAACAGACTCACTGTTCCTCTGAATCAAACAATCTTTCTATGGGATGATAGATATTGTACGCCTATTTTCCTTCATAATATACATTTGAATTTGAAAATGCAGAGACTCTGAATTGGTGTTCTGCTATCCAGAATGCCATTTAGAAGAAAATACAGCTTTGGAGTGCAAAATAATCCAAACCTCTTGCTTAACTCACCTCCTGTATAATTCTTTACAATATTACAAAAGGTTCTCTCTCTCTCTCTCTCTCTCTCTCTCTCTCTCTCTCTCTCTCTCTCTCTCTCTCTCTCTCTCCTTGCCAGTTTCCTCTCTCTTCTTCCTTTTTGACAAATTTCTGCCTTCTTCCTTTCTTTCTTCCTTTCTTTCTTTCTTTCTTTCTTCCTTCCTTCCTTCCTTCCTTCCTTCCTTCCTTCCTGTTTTGGATGGTTTCTTTAAGAGTGTAGCTTTTAAAATAGGATGTTCCAGCTCTATTATTTTTATTTTAAAAGCACTATATAAGTTTATTTTAGAAGTAAATATACCTCCAAATGCATGATGTATCCATGGTGAGTCAATCTGCTAGGCAGCTCTAGCCATGAGAATCACATGAGAACAATGGAAAAATAAAATAAAATTAGTTTATAGAAAGCATTTACTTTACATTGAGTCTATGCTGATACAACATCCTAGTTTGCATAGCATTAGAAATAAGATAATGATTGATGTGTCCAAGCTGAAAAGGCTCCTTTGCCTTGGCTGTACCATCAGCATATTTTTCCTTACAGTAGTATAAAAATAAAATAACTCAAATCCTATGAATATGACAAAAACTTGTATAAGGATTCCCAGAAAATACAGTAGTTATTTCATTTGATAAGAAACTCCACTATGAAGGGGAAAGCGTGAGAACTGAGGACAGCTGGTCAACTCCCACAACAGCAACAACCCTTTGCTATGACTCAATGTCTGATATGCTTTTTGAATAGAAAATAATCTGTTCATGCTGGAAATGTCCTGTGGGATCAAGATTTCTTAGCTTCTACCTCAGAGTCTGCCTTACAAGCTAAGACAAAGCCATATAGGGAGAAGACCAGAGAAGTAAATTACAGATGTAAACTCAGTAAAGACAACAAGGTGTGAATAAAAGATGCAAAGCAAAGAGTAGAGAAAAGGGTTATATAATTAAGTGCTGGAATGAGTCAAGTACATGGAAATACATGTGATTTTTTTAAGTACCTTTATTGTTTTTATTTAAGAAATATAAAATATTTAGAAACTACATCCAGCAAATTGTTTATATCAAATGGACTAGTTTCTATCACATGCATCATGAGCTTGATCATACCAGCAACTGAAAGATACAATACGTATCTTATGATTATCCCAGTGAGAAGTTTAAAAGCTATGTACACTATTTCACTTAGTGATTTCCTGATTTGATCTCTGATTGATTTGCCTCTTAATACATTAACTGACTGACAGTTGTTGTAAACTAAGATGAAGGCACAGAAAATGTTCTTAGATGGTGTGTTAAGATAAAATCTTTGGTAGTAAATACAGGGACAGTCACATGAAACTGCGAGGAAGGAAGAAGGCTCAACATCTAACATAAGCAGTGGGGAAGACAATTTTTTCCATGGTGCCTCTTATAAGTGTTGATGCTCTATAAGCAGGTAAGCAAGGATGCCAGTAAAGTAATTCTGTGAGCAGAGAAAGATGCTGTAGAAATAACACAGAGTATGATGACAGCAAGTCAGGCTGGGTGAGAGAAGTGGACAGGCAATTACTGAGTGCCATCTCTCTGAAGAAGACTGAAGTTCTCCAAACTCTGGGAGTCAAAAATTACAAACAGGCCAAATATAAGATTTACTAAACCATCTTGCAAAATGCCCAACTTTCCAAACATTGCTATGAGGAGTAGCCAAAGTGATAGGACTTTGTAATGAAGACACAGGCAAGAGATGCCACTGTTGATGGAATCCGATTGCAAGAGTCCTAAGACAGAGTCATTTTGATAATTTCGCAATGCTTTGGAAACTCTCAGATTACTTTAAGGAAAAATTAAATAGGATCTTATTCATAGTCTGAAGGACATTAAGGATATATTACGTTTGGACCCTTACAGGGGGAGAATACTACTGCAAATAAAGGAACCAGATTGGTACTATGATGCATGATTTAGCTAAGATCTCAGGCTTATTTTGGTAGACCATAAAAGGTCAATGATAATCTGGAAACAGACTGATGGATGGGGGTCTCAGAATGTGGTTCATGACTTTAGAGGTGTCTTGACTTTAGATGTTTAAGGTTTAGAGGTTTTCTTCTTGTTGTTACTAAAATAGTATTAAGAATGGTATCAGCAGGCAGAAGAATAAAAGCTTTAAAATATAGAAAGTAAAAGGCTCTTGAAATTGCAATGTTGTATTTGACTTTAAGGTGTGATTAAGAACACCGTAAGCTGCTTTAAAACTATTATATGTTATTGCTAGCAGCTCTTTGATAACCTTTTATTTATGATAATTAATGTGATTAGTGTGCTAATTTTCTATAGTTGCAACCTGGGGCAATTGTGCAACAGTTATAATTTTTAAAATTGGGCAAATAAGTAAATGTCAACCTGTAATAAAATCTAAATGAGTCCTTGATGAATGTTGATGGTGGCTGGTAATTTACCCGATAAAATATTTTAACTGCCCAGTTACCCTGGAATAGATGATTTCTCAATGTAATTACTGTGCTTTGAGTAGGGGAGTGTCATCACAGAGAATCTTAGCACATAGAGAGAAATTTTAATTTGCCAATTTAAGCATCACATTCATTAATGAAGCAGTCATATTTCAAATCAAATAGTTCCATCTAGAAGAGGAAGACGCACTTATTACTGAGGTATATGACACTGAGGGCTGCAGGAGAGCAAGAAGACTTGGGGTTTTCTGGATGATGAGCTTCCATCCAGATAACTCCAGATTACAGTGGACTTCAGAGGATGTCATGCAACCCAAAAGGCCTATGCATTTCTGGCCTTTTACAAACTACAAGCTGTTAAACATAATCCAGACACAAAGGTTATCCCTCTTAGAAATGAGAATCTAAAAGACGGTGGATAGTTCCTCACCAGAAACATGACCAATCATAAAGTACAACAAGTTTAAAAAGTGTTCTGGGCCTTTCTAATTTGTGAGATCATAGATAGTATATTCATGAAAGCTGGTGAAGCAAACTAATAATGCAGTGGTCTAAAATCATATTCAATATAGTTCCCAGATCATTTTACTTTTTGCTGACTTTGTTATTTCACTTAAGTCTTAAGTCTCACAGATGTTATAAGTTGAAGGAATTGGGTAAAAGGCACTTAAGATCCCAACTTTAGAGCAGAGATAGCCAGTGATGGCAGCGAACAGACACGTGGGAGGATGTGATGAATGTGAAACACCAAGGCAGCTATGGAAACAAGTATATCCACTGAATGACTGAAAATGCCTCCTGAAGTTGATATTTTAACATATGACCAAAACTCATAGCTAAACATCAGTTTTGGCTTTGTGACCTAGGCCCCCAAAATGACACATTCTTCAAAGACCTGGCAGCTGGCAGCCCTACCTCATCCTCAGGTCTATGGATCAACACTCACAGCTCTGCCACAGTTAGAGCTCTCACACATGCTTTTGGGTATTCCAGTCCCTGATGATGTATTAGTATTGCTTGTTCCAGTGCCTTGTGCACGAAAGACATAAGGCACCCAGAGACAACAAAATCTCAGATTTTTATTTAAAAGTTTAAAAGAATGAAAAAGAAGGGAGAGAACAAAGGTTCAGGGACAGGTGAATGTGCAGATGTTTCTAGCACAGCCTTCACAACACTTACATCTGAAAAGAAGTAAGATGCAGACTCCTCTGCTAGTCATAAAAAACATTTGGTAGAAATAGATCATATGTGATGACATGATCAATTTTAACAGAAGAAAATTTCAAGTCAGAAGAAGAATTTATTTTAAACTTGCAAATGATTTAGAATGCTTCAGACTGTTCTATTCCCTCTATGTGCTACTCTGACAAAGACCAAACCACACAGGCAGGTCAGACCAGTATTTGACAGTCCACCCAGGTTGGCCAAGTCAGCACAAAGACAAGTGAAGGAAATGTGGCATCTGTGTTATAATGCTGCATCCAGGACTACTGCCGCCCACCTACTATACATCTAGGTAGAGTGGTCCATTACAAATGAAAATTATGCATCAATAAATGCTATTTAAACTCTTGGATATTCTGAATAATTTTCTGGCAAACGTTTTAAGAAAAGATCCACTTACCAAAGAGACAATCGAAAATATAGGTAATTTTATATATCTTCCTTTAATTAAACATATAGGATATTTAAGTTCAGCATTTTCCTATGATTCCTATTTTCAGATATAATTAAATAAATGTGTGACTCTCCTGCTGCCTTTTCAGTAAATTCTACTGGTATGAACCACCACAAATGGCATTGTACACATGAATGCAAAATGGCTGTGATTGACTCTACCTGCACTGCATAAAAGAAGTCAGCCAAAATCTCAGTGCCAGTATAGGAGCGGCTCATAATGTTCTACCCTCCTGAGGAGCTATTGATAACTCTGCTACTGGGAAAGGGAGAATAGGTTCATTTCAGGGACACAGTCTTCAAGAGGCTACATATGCTCCAGCAGATGGTCCTATAGTCGTGCACATATAGGCAACTCTAACTAGGTGGACGCAGTGGGTTTAAAAAGAAAGAACTGGAAGAGAAAGTTGGTAGAAGCCATAAGGGAGGAACTGGAAGGGAAGGAATAGAAGTGGGTTTGATGAAAGCATGTGATACTCACATATGAAAATATTAAATGATTTAAAACTGCACAAAAATTTAGATATGCTAGTACTCTGAAGCTGAGTGGTAGTGGTGCATGCTTTTAATCCTAGCACTGCCTAGGCAGAGGCAGGTGGATCTCAGAGATCTATGGCAACCTGGTCTACAAGGGGAGATCCAGGACACCCAGGGCTATACAGAGAAACCCTGTCTCAGAAACAAACAAACCAACAAACAAAAACAGACCAAACAAACAAAAATCAAATGAGAGGGAAGGATGGAGGGAGAGAGAGGGA
>NW_022196897.1:109562114-109568293 GCF_008632895.1 Mastomys coucha
AGAGAGAGAGAGCAGTTTTAGAAACACTGGGGATAAAATGCACATAAGCAATTTCCCCACATTTTCTAAGTCCAACACCATCTCTGTAAAATCTAGCAAGGTGTCACATTAAATAAAAGCAAATTCAGACACTATTAAAAATAAGGTAAAAAGATTAAGGTAAAAAGTTTAGATAAATTTTTTCCAAATAAATCAAGTAACCTATTTATTTTTTAAAAAAATTTAATACAAGCTTAATAGGAATACAATGCAATTCCTGCTTTTCTCCTGCTGCAGATGTAATTCCTTACTCCTACCCATATATACCAAACATACATATATACATACATGAATACTACATATATACATACTGCATATACACTAAGGATCTGTCAGAATAATTCACTATCAAATGAAGATCAAACGAGGTGATTTTCAAAAATCAATGGGCAACATTTACTAAAATTCTAAAGTAATTTATAGGGATCACAGAAAATTCAAACTGACCTTTGGTTTGTTTTGTCTTTTATTTTCAGAATTATTTTTGGCAAAAAAGGGAAGGTGGGGAAATGGCTCAGTGAGCATGAGGACTTAATGAACAACCTAAGATATGAGATTAGATTTCTAACACTCATAGTAAGCTAGCTCTGGGCACCAGGGTGTAGGATAGGAGGATCATTCAGAGATGGCTGTCCATGGAGTCCTGACAAAACTTCAAGCTTCCGTTCAGTGAGAGACCTTGGTCTAGAAGAGAAAATTGTCAATCACACCCAGCTGTGAAGTATGTGAGCTACAGTAACAAGTGCTCTAGCAATACATGGCCACTGGTGCCATAGTGAAATGACATCTGGGTATAATCAAACACTTTCTGATTGAATTTAAATCTCACCACCCAAGATGAAATCCACATCTGACACTATTATTGGGTGAAGAACCTGTGACTAGACAAGTCATAGACCCTAAGGAAGAATTGACTATTATGCTGCTAAACAGACAGTATGAAACTGATTCCAAATGAATGGTCATTATATCCATAGATTAGTTCATATCTCAGCCCTTGCCTGACTCAACCCTTGCCTGAGCTGGGCACTTTTTTTTTTCTTCCAGTAAATGCTGATTTACACAGAGACTGATAACTAGCTAAAGAACAGAGAATAAGAGAGTGAAGAATGCTCAGCCCCCAAAAGGTCATATACACCACTCCCTCTCCTTCCAAGATTTCAGAGATAGCTGTCAAAGATGGGGCAGAAAGAGTGTACAAGCCAGTAGTAATGGGATGATAACAAGAAACCACCTTCTGGACACAGCAGGGCAGCTGAGCATAGGAACTTACAGCAGTTTCCACAGCATGTGTAAGCTCTGTGCAAGCCCAATCCAGTTCAAATCCTACCATGGAGAAGAGAGTTGGATACAAGTCCCACCTCCTAGTCATGGAGCTCCTGGCAATTTTTAACTGCTGAGAAGGGAAAATACAGTGTTCTCTGGCAAGTCAACCACATGCTACTGTAAGACCATATATTTAGAAATATTTGAACAGCACAAATTGGTCTTAAAGGATTTCTCAAAGGACACAAGGTTGTGTGTGGACATAGGAAGAATTGTAGGGAGTGAATATTTCAAAACATGGTATGCTAAATTATCAAATAGCAAATAAAAATAATGTCAAAAAGTATAAAAGAGGATACCTCATAGGAAATGCTGGCTTCCCGTCTTAATCAGGATTTCTATTCCTGCACAAACATCATGACCAAGAAGCAAGTTGGGTAGGAAAGGGTTCATTCAGCTTGCACTTCCATGTTGTTGTCCATCACCAAAGGAAGTCAGGACTGGAACTCAAGCAGGTCAGGAAGCAGGAGCTGATGCAGAGACCATGGAGGGATGTTACTTACTGGCTTGCTTTCTCTGGCTTGCTCAGCTTGCTTTCTTATAGAACCCAAGACTACCAGCCCAGAAATGCTACCATCCACAAGGAGTCCTACCCCATTGATCACTAATTGAGAAAATACCTTACAGCTTGATCTCATGGAGGCATTTCCTCAACTGAAGCTCCTTTCTCTGTGATAACTATAGCTTGTGTCAAATTGACACAAAAGCAGCCAGTACACTTCCATATGCTTACACAAGGGCACATATGCACATACTATGCTAATACCACATACCAACACATAAAATTAGAAAAGAGTTTCCAGCAAAAAAAAAAAAAAACAGAAAATCAAAACAAAACAACAAAAAAATTTCCAACACATGCACATAGACATGTGCACATGCACACACAGACACACAGACACACACAGACACACACAGACACACACACACACACACACACACACACACAGTTGGACTAAATTACTTATTCCCATCACTTCCATCCCATTTCATTCAATTCTATTAATAGCCTCTGAAATGAGGCAGAGAGCTAAAGAGTAAAGACTCTAAAGGGCAAAATGCCATTTCCATTTTCAGGCAACACACATAATTGTGATCATGCAAAGTCCAAAAGAAAATCTCTCTATTTAATTATTAGAACTGATAACACAATTTAATGTAGCTTCAGGTATAAATGCTATGCAAAACTTTCATTTCTCTATACAACCATGGCAGATTAAAATACAAAATGATACCACTTAGAATAATATCAAATACTATGCATATATTTAATCAAATGTATGAAAAGTCTATAAAGAACTGGATTACTGCATTATATAAAATGTATAAATATAGATATGTGATAGGTTCACGGATTGAAAATTATGCTATAAAGGTGCCTATTTTCCTAAACTAGTCCACTGATTATGATACCAATCAATTTCAAAGGGTTTAAATACTTTAAAATAGGTTCTTAAAAAGTAGATGAAAATTAAAAAGGCTTGACCATCTTGAAAAAAGTATGTAGATTTTCAGACATAAGAATGTATTATATAAATCACAGCAGTTTCTTGCAACTGTAGTGTGTTATCCAATGTCTCTTGCAATTGTAGTGTGTTATCCAATGTTTCTTGCAATTGTAATGTGTTACCCAATGTTTCCTTGCCATGTCAGAGTCCCTTGACAATGGCAACTTGAGAATGGTTTATTTGTCTGACAGTTCAAGATACAGTTAACCATGGTTGAGATATCAAGGCAGAGGAGCTTAAAGCAGCTGGCTCCATCATGTCCACAGAGGAACAAATGCTGGTGTTCAGCTCTCTCTTCATTGTATACAGTCCACAATCTCAGGGAATGGTCCCGACCCCAATAAGATGCATCTTTCTACTTCAATTAATGTAACCAAGATGATCTCCTATAGTCATGACCAGAGGTCCATATCCCAGGAGTTGTATTTTTTGTCAAGTGGATACTTAATACAAGCCATCACAACTTGTAACTCTTGTCAATTTGACATCTGAACACACCACTTTTATCCCTAACCTTTTGCCCTTGTCCCCATAGGATCATGACTATGTTATAATGTAAAAGGTCTGCAGAGACAGCCAGGCTACCTTTAAAAGCCTCCATAGATAACAGCTTCAACATTTTAAAAGTCTAATCTCTCTTGATTGTGAGCCAAATTGTGTCAAAAAAATTACACATGGCTCCATACAAGGCCCAGAGCACACATGCCTGATTCAGAGGGATAAGAAATGGACAGGGGTACAGCAAAGGAAAAAAATTAGACCAAGGAAAGACAGAAACTAAACAGGAAAAACCATCAAATCTGCACCCCAAACTCTGCTGCCTTCAGTACACATAGCCTCTCTCTTGAGCCAGCTTCACCCTCATGCCTGTAGCTTTCCTTAGCAGTATGTCAGGACTCTGGAATCTCAAACATTCTGAGTTCTCCCATGCAACTTAGGCTTTGTCATTACAAATTCATAGAACAACTTCCCAGGTCCTTCTTGTAAGGTCTCTCAATCTGACACACCTTGCCCAATTTCATCTACTCTTAACCATACTGCTGAACTCCATGGCTGTCTCAATCTGAATCTTTGATGGTCAGGCACTTTTCCTATTGCCCCAGCACACAGAGGAGGTTTGTCGATAATGGCATTAATCTATTCTCCTTAACAGTTGCTTTCTTGTTTGTACTCAACATCTTCACAACTGTGTGGTTGCTCACACACCATTCTTCACCAAGTTTCATATTTTTAAATCTCTTTTGTTCCACTTGTTCTCTCTCACTCTAAGCATGAATAAGAGCAGGGAGCAATACCCATGATAGAGCCACAATGTTTTCTTGCCTCAAAAATTCTTCCACCTAATGAATTAGGACATTGCCTTTGAATTCAGCCTCACTCGGGTTCTCATAGACACAGGCACAATGCAGCCAGATCCTTTGCCAGACTACAACTTAAATGACCAATTCCCCCATGAAACCTCATGAACTTGGATTACATTGCCCACATTATTTTCTCCTTCTGCTCTTCCATGATCCCACACAAGGGCCCACCCATTTCTGCTTACACTACTCAAGACCTCTATCTCAAAATTCTAAACTCTTCCATGTTTTTCTCACAATGAATTTACAAATGCTTAAGACCGAAATGGAGACATTTCTCACGGTATTGCTTTACTTCTCATTATACACTTTCCATCTTAATTCCCTTTTCTATTGCTTTGATGAAATGCTTGACAAAATCAACTTATGGGAGAAAGCACCAATTTTGGCTTACACTTCCTGGGGGAAACAGTCCGTCGTAGTAGGAAAGGCGTGGTAGCAGGAGCAGGAAGACAGCTAGTCACAGGCATCTGAATTAAAAAGCCAGCATGTAGGAGGAAGTGGGGCGAGCAATAAACCCTGGAAGTTCAGTCCATGTAACTTATTTTCTCCATAGGTTCTAGCTCCTAAACAGTCCATAACCTTCCCTATACATACAGTATACATTTTGAATACAGTGGCCATGTATTCAAAAGTATAAGCCTATGACAGACATGTTACATGCAAATCATAACACACGGGCAGACTCGTAGCTCAGAACTGCGAAAAGAATGGCCTGGCCTGCATCTACAAAATACCTTTGTGGTAGTCTAGTGATGGCAGTAAGTGGTGGTGAGCAACTGAATAAAGATAAAAACAAAACAACACCAAAGTCATTTTATTTATGTTGCTCTAAATGACAAAGTAGAGCAGGAACTTTAGAAGATAGAAAGCAAGAATATCATCAGCAGGGCACGTATTCTCAATCAGGATGTGAAAATCACAAATTAAACTGCATTTATCACCATAATTCCCAGGAAGGTAAAATGTCCAGATATAAACCAGTCATTCAAAGGAAGAGGATTTGCAATATTTATAACTGATGAATGGCTTATATGTAATTTTTACAAAATTCAATGCAATAAAAAGACAGCACAGTAGAAAATGTGTGTGTGGGTTTTGGAGAAGTAGTTCAACAGGTTATAAGGATATTCAATAGATATGGAAACTCTTCTGCCTGTGCAGATAGAAACCAAGTAAATGCTTGCGAGATTCGCCATGAGAAAAATCTATCAAGTCTATAAAAACATCCCCCTTTTTAAATTTTAAAGTGCAGATTTAGAGCAACTAATGTCTTCCATCGATTACTTAGGATACAACTATGAAAACCACATGGGAAACAAGGTCAAATTAGCTACTACATTTGGAAGGTTTGCTTTCTGTGTGACACAGGAAATTCATTTCTCAGTGAATAGTCAACAAATTTCTTTAAGGTGTGATGGTCTATCTGCTTTTGCTCTTAGTCTATAAGTAACAGAGTAATTGTATACACAATAGCTTACCCCTTAGTTCTTCATGCCTTCTTTGTTCTCACTCATGTTTTTCCTACTTGAGCCTCTCTCAGCTAACAAAAAAGGGTTATGAATTTCCTTCTGAGAAAAAAAACTCTTTTTACTTACTGATATTTTACTTAAAACTGCCCAGGCATGGGGATGCATAGATTGCTCAGTGATTAAGAGCACTGGCTGCTCTTCAGAGGACCCAAATTGAATTTTTAGCACCTACATGGCAGCTCACAACTATTTATATATCTATAACTTCAGTTCCAAGAGATCCTATGCCCTCTTCTGGCTTCTATAGGCATTGAACACATGTCTTGCATACACATGCATGCAAGCAAAACACCCACACTATAAAATAAAACTAACATGAACCTTTTTGTTTGTTTGTTTGTTTGTTTTTGTTTTTCGAGACAGGGTTTCTCTGTATAGCCCTGGTTGTCCTGAAACTCACTCTGTAGACCAGG
>NW_022196897.1:109568345-109582010 GCF_008632895.1 Mastomys coucha
CTCAGAAATCCACCTGCCTCTGCCTCCCAAGTGCTGGGATTAAAGGCGTGCACCACCACGCCCGGCAACATGAACCTTTTTTTAAAACTGTGTAAACGTAATAGTTAATAAATATTTGTATCTTATCTTAATGTGTAGTATAGAACATCTCTTATTGTTCCACTATTATTGGCAACAGATATTTTACTTGGTATATGCTACTTTATTGTAGTTTTTAAATCTTTATTTTTATTTTCAATGACATGCATACATGTTTTTGTGTGTGAGTCTGAACATGTGTCTGTGGAGGTCAGAAGAGGGTGTCACACTCCCTAAGCCAGAGTTACAGGTGGTTGTATACTGTCCAACATTGGTGCTGCAATCTGGTCTGGGTCCTCTCCATGGATAACACTCTCTTCATTGCTGACCCAGATACCCAGCCCTGTTTTAGTTTCATGGGCTGTGCTTTTGCTTGAAGCAGCATTTTTAAACATTTGACTTGAATTTTACTATATTTATATATTATAAACAATGAATTACTGATCTTGTTACTAGGAGAAATCACAACTCCTCCTGGAGTTCTAACTCCATAGATCATGACCTGTTTACAGACATGTGAGGAATAGAGGAATTCGAGAACTAGTTTAAAAGTAAAAGAAATCAAGAGAGACAAGCACAGGAACCATGAAGTGACAGAGTTGAGGAAGTGCTACCAGAGGCTGGCTGACAGTGTGGCTGTGCAGAGAGGCTTCCCTGAATGCACCCCACTTAAGAGATATGCAGCCCAAAACAAGTACAGCACCAGGCAATGGGGGAGACAGGAAATAAGACCCCCCAGAAATATCCCACTGAGTGCCTCATGAAAGATCAAACTCTACACGGGAATCTGGGTGGTATCAGAACCCTGGTTCTTCATCTATGAGCATAAAGCAGTTTCAACAAAAGAAGAAAATTAATCTAGGAAAGCAAACAGAAAACTGCCAGAAGAGAAAATTCTGCTCATCATCCATTCCTATCTTTTGCCTAGATTAAGAAAACTATTTGCACAGAAAAAAAAGACCACTGTACTGGTCATTTAAACCACGGTAAAATGTCATCAATTCATAATACTTCCCATCAGCATCTAGATTTAATATTACTTAACAACTATACTTCTCATACAAGGAATACATGAGGAAAATGCAATAAAATGGTAATTAGCTGTTACTGGTTTTGCTTTTGGTCATAGGGTCAAATTGGATCATCATCTTTTCTGTGTCTCCACCACCCATTCCATAATCAAAGCCACCCTTGCCCAAGTTTTCAAGAAGGCAAATTTTTGTCTCAAGATAACTCTTAACTTTCAATAGGACCACCTCCCCAGTCTATCCTTAACTGAGTAGCTGCAGATTCTTGGTTACTATTTCTATGGGGCATGTAAGTGCTAAAAAGGCTCCAAAGGGAATCTCTTGGATTCTCACTGATATTTATTACCCAGCTTTGCCTTGTTGTTCAAAATTAATCACCCCAGGCAGTATAATAAAATTAGTTGTTGCCATTTAGGTTAGTGAGACCAGTATCTAAAGATAGTGAGGGAACAGATCCATAACCCAATTTAATAGACACATAATTTTAGATAGACATTTTTCTTTCTTGGAAACAAGACCCAACAAAGCCACTAAGTAGCCTGTTGGTTGAAATAATCAGATAGGCCCTTCACAATTTCACTTCCCTCTTCTTAAACCTGTAAATTGGGACTTTAGGTAATATTCCATTATAGCCACTGTCCAATAGATAATATTTTACCAGCACCATTATTTCAAACAATACTGTATCCCACCATATGGCACTGAAAGTTAGACACATGAGAGGCTATTCCAACATTTCCCCAGACCAATCCTTGACTGGCTGTGAAACATGAATTTTTGGAATCTGAAACAATGGCCACTGTTCTTCAGTTTTAAAATGAGTCCCAGTCAATGACATTGTGACAACTATGAGTCATTATAGAAAAGAAGGATGTATTCTCCAGGGTGACACCTGTAGAATCACTGAGGCTACAAAGAACTTTCTTAAATGTGGGACTGGGATTTGGGGGAAGATTTGTTTAGTTTTGTTTTCTTACACTGGGGACTGAACACTGTGTCTTGCTCTTTTTTGTCAAGTAAACTCTACCACCAAGCTAAAAACACAACTTCATATGCATCTGTTTCTTTGTAGACACATTTATGACTACTGTTTGCTTTGGATGTATTACTACTGTTTGCTACAATACACACACACACACACACACACACACACACACACACACACACACACACATTTTGTGGCATTGGGTCATTCTGTAGCCCATACTGACCTGAAACTCACTGTTTAGCCTTGGCTTGCCTGAAACTAAAAGCAATTCTTCGGGATTAGCCTTTTAAGTGACGGAATTAAAGTGTGAGCCACCACATTTTGCTTGAGGATTTAATATATGTCAGCTATACATTAGGTAAATGGCTGGTGTCCCTAGAAAGCAATGCCTTTTCAGGAGCTCAGGAGCCTCCCATTTTATAATGAAATTCAGTATAATCTACATACACAACTTAAGACTTCAAAATTGCCTGGTATTAAGTCAGTGTGTACTAGCTGGTTTTGTGTGTCAACTTGACACAGGCTGGAGTTATCACAAAGAAAGGAGCTTCAGTTGGGGAAGTGCCTCCATGAGATCCAGCTATAAGGCATTTTCCCAATTAGTCATCAAGTGTGGAGGGTCCATTGTGGGTGGTGCCATCCCTGGTCTGGTAGTCTGGTTCTATAAGAGAGCAAGCTGAGCAAGCCAGGGCAAGCCAGTAAGGAACAGCCCTCCATGGTCTCTGCATCAGCTCCTGCTTCCTGACCTGCTTGAGTTCCAGTCCTGACTTCCTCTGGTGATGAACAGCAATGTGGAATGGTAAGCTGAATAAATCCTTTCCTCCCCAACTTGCATCTTGGTTATGTTTATGCAGGAACAGAAACCCTGACTAATACACAGTGATACCATCACATAGCTACTTTTTGTTCTATTGTCCAGCACTTTCTAGACACAGTGGTAAGTTGGGCTGCTAAAAAAAAAAAAAAAAAAAAAAAAAAAAACTATTTGAAAGAAGGTAATATGATTTTTTTCCTCAGAACCATTAGACATGTGAAGCATGGTTGTCTCCTGAATGCAAAATACAAGTTTTGACTACATATCTGTCACCCTCAGTTATTTGTTTACCATTTGAATGACTGTATCATACTGTCCAAGTAATTGAGGGCGTTAGAGTATAGACTAAGTCCATTGAAGAGAGTTTATTGGTCCTGGTCTCCTAGAGAGTGGACTCTGTGAACTAGCCTGTAAGCATGGTCAGATTCACACAGACCCAGCAACTTAGCTTCTATAATTCAAAGAGGTACCCCTCTGCTCTGGTGCATAGTGTGCAGCACACACGGCAGCTGCCTGTCATTCTCTATAAAAATCATTTTCCTTTCTGTCCGAGTGTGTATTAACTATTGTGACCAATCAAGATACTTAAACGAAAGTGAAAACTGATTGACAGTTCAACCACAAGAGACTTTGCTGAAAGAATAATTTTCCTGTGGAACCAGGACCTAGGAACCCCCAAAAGGATGCCAGAATACCTGAGACCAGAAGCCCAATCACTATTCCCTTTCCCAAATGTAAAAGGACATTAACATGCACTGAACCAGGATGAGTCATGCTTTTGGAGAATTACCTGGAAGAATGTGCATTCATCAGAACCCAGGGAAGAAATATGGAAGACATGCTAAGACCTGTTCCCCTTCTTTCTCTCTATCTCCCTGCAGTGTCTTGTCCTGATTTAGTTAAACGAGAAGGTGGTTACAGGGGAATAAAAAAAAAATCAAGTTGCGGCATTCACCTCAGAGGACTGAAGGCTAGAAAGGAGATTTGTGGAAAACAAATAAACTAGACCAAATAAAATTTCTTGTCTACTTACCTTTTCTCTATTAATTTCAATTCATTTACACAGAGTATCAGTGAAATTTGTCATCTTGTTTAATGATTTCTGCAGTGAATGCCTTCTGTATTTCACATTTTTTCTATAACACAACCCTGTGTGTTTATTTATTTCTCTTTATTGTACACCAGACTATTATGCATGTTTTTGTGTCTATAAGAAACTCCAAGTAGTTAAGCAGAAAAAAAAATGAAAACATAATCAATATCAGAAAACATAAATAGCCTAAATTTAAAATATGAAAATGATCTAGATAGGCATATATATGTATATATAATATGCATATGTACATGTATATTTGCATGTATATAGAGAGACAGAGAGACAAAGAGGAGCGAAAGCCAACAAGTAAAGGAAAAAACATGTTCAATATGACTAGTCATCAGGGAAATATAAATCAAAACCACAATGAGATGGCACCTTATACTAATAAGAATTGTTATTATCAGAAGGGAAAAATAGCATGCTAATAAGGATGCAGAGAAAGATAAACCAGCATTTTCTTGGTGAAAATGCAAATTCGGAGAGGCACTATGAAAAATGGTATTTAAGGGCATGGCAAAACTAAAGTAGAACTTCCATGCAACCCAGGAATCACCTCATGGGTATATCTAGCATATGGTCCTGAGGCTACATGTACACCAGGATAATCTACAGCATTAACCCACATACTTGCTGATCAACCCTAGCTGACTCCAAAGGAGTCATGTGCCCCATGTTTATTTCAGTATTCTGTAGAATCAGCCTCATGACCACCAATTGGTGAGTGAACCACTAAAATACAGAACAAAGCAATACTAAATGTTTTCCATACACAAAAAATGAAGTGACACGACTTGTGGTTGACACAGACAGACTCAAAGACACCATTTTAGATGAAATTACTCATACCCGTAAAGATAAGTGCTACATTTTCTCTCACTTGTCAAATTTATAAAAATAATATTGTAGAAGGAAGTAATGCAATAGTGGTCACTAGAGACTAGGAAGGCTATAAGGAAAGAAGAAGGACGAGATAAACAGGAGGCTCTTTTCTGGGATTCACAACTTGGCAGTAAAACAAATAATTCCATAAGAATCATGATACATTTTAAGATACTTAGAAGATTCGTAAGGTTCCAGGACACAGAAGAGGACGATGCTTTTATAGATGGACATGCTAAGTACCCTGCTTCATCATCAGATATTTTATGTATGTGCTGAATCATAGGGTAAAATTTTATATTGAAAAAAGACTAATTTCCTATAGGGTCACTCTGCTCCTAAACAGTCACTCGTAATTCATAACTACTCAACTCTTCCAGTCACCAGGAGGAAATATTCCTTTATTTGTGTTCTTATATGTTTCATCATGGAAAGGAAAAGTAAAAGCTTTGCAATTAAGCCTTAGTTAATAATAGCCTCAGAAAATTCAGGATATGTAGCTCACGAGAGAGACTAATACTGTGCGCTGATACATTCTTGATGTGGATGTGGTATAAGACAGTACATGGTTGCCTGCATGAGATACACGTTCTCTAGAGTCCTGGAAAAGTAGTGACAGGATAAAGTGCTCAGAGGTATGGTCTCATAGAGGCAGAAGGAGCTGAATCTTCCCTTACATGTTATCACATATGTTAGCTCAAGGGTCAATTCTCTATCTCAAAGAAAGCATATGGGTATCTTGGATGTATATACATCAGAGAATTGGGTGGTGCATTACTAAAAGCTCATTTCCTTTGAGAGATTGAGGAAACATTAAAATTACAGCTGATAGTTGGTATGACTGCAGTACTGATCCTCTTATCGGGGAGAAAGTGGGTTCTTTCCTTTTTATAAATTTTAAAATCAGGAGGTAACTATTTCTGGACCTTAGGGAAATACCAAAGTCAACTGTTCTATCTAGACCAGTATTTACGTAATTTACCTAATTAAAATGTGAATCTTCTATAAAGTCTATCCCTAGTAGTCCAGATTTTCTCCACCGAGTTCCAAATTCTAGCCATCACCTGTTGATTTAGAGTGAAAGCTATCATAATACAGAAGAATTAGTGTCTGAGGGTATGTGCTCACCGTCTGTACAGACACATACTACCCATATGCACATTTGCACTTCACTGCTTATTCATCTGGACCAGTGTCAATGAAAGGTGGAGTGGACTTCCCATCTTCTGTTCATTCCATCTTCTAGGGAGCAGTAGAAACCAGTAGGATAGATTGCAGAAGGGGAAGAGATGAGTGAAAATATTACGTTGAAAACAGACGAATTTCCTATAGGAAGACTCAGATCCTAAACATCCATCTGTAATTCATAACTATTGTAACTCTTTTAGTGACCATTTTTTTCTTATGTTTTTCATCTTGGAAAGAAAATGTAAAAGCTTTGCAATGATGCCTTGGATAAAAAAACCTCTGAAAGTCGGGGTGATCACACAGGGTAATGTTTATCATTTTTATATTTCTTAAAAGATAGGGCCATGGCCAGATACCATTTGATATAAATGATAGACCTAGATAAAATTTTAAAGCAAAGAAAATATCAAAAGATATTTAGCCTGAAATTATTAAGATTTAAAGGTAATCACATCAAAGCTGTCTTCAAATGTTTGAAAGCTTTTTAGTCATAATCAGGATGACATATTTTATACTCCCATATAGGTGAGAGAAAATAAATTTGCATGTAAGTTTTGGGGTTGCCTATTTGAACTTCTATAAGGGATAAATGAATTATAAAATATGGATTGCTCTAAAGGGTTTATGATATAAACAGAGGGGGTGTATATTACATGTATTAATTGATTTTTATTGACCTTTTCACTGGTAGCTTGACAGTGTATAAAGTTGTACTAATATTTAACAACTATTTAAGGATCATGACAGTCTATTTTGTTGTCCATTGGGCTAATGGGTTTTGTGATAGCTAATCTAAAATGCCAATATGATGAGTTCTAAAATCACCTGGGGGAAGAAACTCTGGTCATGCCTGTGGAGGATTAAGGAGATTATATTCCTTGAAATTGGAAGAACCATCCACTGGGAGTGGAACCATTGTACTTTCTGAGATCCTGGCCTGTTAAAAAGAGATCTGAGCAGAAATATTCACCATTCTTCTTGAGTGTCGCTCTAATGTGAGCAGCTGTGAGTCCCTGCTGTTGTGACATGACTATCTTCTCTGAACCATAATGTACCAAAGAAATGTTAAGCAGAATAAATCCTTTCTCCCTTAAGTGGCTCTTGTCAGAGGATTTTTTACAGTAACAGCTAAACAGTACATGAGACACAATGAGGAGAATGAATAAAAAATATGCTTCAGTGATGGCAGTTAGCACAACACACTGGAGCCCAAAGACTCAGCTTGAGTTTCAGTTCTATCATCTCTTTATCTAGAAATATGGAATTATGAAAATTAAGTTATCCAAGACATGGGTAGACATTCAGCTTCATGGTACTCAATATATTAAGCCTTTAAAAAAAACTAACATGCAAATCTTTATTACAAATTGAGACTTTTAAGATAGAAAAGAGAAGATTGTGCCCTAAAACATTCTAAGGTTTTTATAACTCATAAAAGAAGCTATAATTGAGTACAAAAAATACTATTACAAGGAAAACATAAAAGTATTTTATGAACAAATTGAGAAAGTCTGGTTGTTTGGGAGACAAATTACGCAAAGAAAGAACAAAGAGTAATAAGGATAAACTGGAGGAGATTCAAAAAAATCTCACGAGGAGTCTCAGACGGTATGCCAGAAGTTTACCAGGAACAGCATGAGTGATACAGGGAGGAAAGCAACAGTAGACACTCACTCTTCCAGGTGGAAAAAAAATCAAAATTAAAAGTTGAGCCTTATCTGATGGACAGTGAGTAGTAAAAGATGATTGGCTTATATCATTGAATAGGTTTAAAATGGTGCATGGCTAGAAACACAGGCTGCAAAGGCAACAAACAAAACTAAACATTGGATTTCTTATGTTTGTTCCATCAAAATAAGAGACTTTGAACTTACTCTTATATAAGAAAAAAATCATAAATTTAGACCCAACATGTGACACAATAAATAGCTCAAAGTATTGTGCTACAGAGAGCTTCTAGCTACCAGCCTTGCAGTAAATCCCACTTCAAAGCTGAGGCTCTTTATTCACATAAGACACTTCCACACCTGCAGAAAAGCAAAGAGGATGAAAATGAGGAGGCCTGAATTCAAGGGAAGATCAAAGTAAAAATGCTTCCTAAGGAAGAAAATTTCAAATGATGCACATGAGGTTTCTTAGACTGTTGTGTTCATGCTTTTAAGATTTCACAAGGTCAAACAGAACAGTTACGGTGGACCAATAAGCTGAAAAGAGATCTATTAGATCGATAGAGTGGAAGATACTTAAGAAACCCTGCCAACAATCTCAAATGTTTAATTGAGAGCCTAGAAAGGCAACGTTGTTCTTTTTTTAAGAGTTACTTTAGAGTTGTTAGAGGAAATGTTCTAAAGTTAACCTTGAAATGCTTAAAACTGAGCTGCAAGTGGACAGGACAATAAATTCATAGCTCATTCAAAGAAAAATTAATAAATCAGACATATATCAGTCTTATTGTCTCTCAATAAATACAGTGTGAAACTATTAAGCATAAAACAAACACAATTCTTAAAACATGCTGCAACAAATCATAAGACAATAAACAAACACAACAAATAGTAGAAAGAGACCTGGAGATTACCAAAATGCTATTAGGAGAAAAAAATCACTTTCCAGATATTAAAATATCTTCACATTTTCCAGCTCAAAGAGAGTGAAGGAGAATACCCAGAAAGTCAACAGAGAGGTAAAAAGATTCTCATGTGAATGAGAATAAGAAAAGGCATGCCGACTTCTCATCAGAATAGTCATAAACTGGATAGCATAAATGATAAAAAAAAAACCAAAGGTCATTTTAGTAAATATAATTGTTGAAAGCAAAATGAATTTTAAAAATAAATGAATCCATGACCAACTGAATACCACTATATAAGATATTAAAATGACTTTCAAACCCAGATATCAAGGACAAAATTTTAATCTAAATTAAATAAATATGATAATGGCTAGAAATGAGAACTATGTAAGTAAGTGAAATACTTTTGTGTCAAAATTTTTGTTAAAAATAACTATATAGGGAAGGCTGGGGTGATAGCTTAGTCAATAAAGTACTTTTCATGAAAGCATGAAGACTTCAGGTCTAATCACTAGCATCCTCATCAAAAGTTTGACATAAGCTTAAACCCAAAAATTGTCCTGCCTACAAGATGTGCAGGGACAAAGATGGAGCAGAGATTGAGGGAATGGCCAACCAATGAGTGGCCTAACTTGAGATACAACCTATGTAAGATAGCCAATCCCTGACACTATTTTTGATACTCTGCTATGCTTGCAGAAAGGAGCCTAGCATAATTGTCTCCTAAGAGCCTTCATCCAGAAGCACAAAGAAACAGATGGAGAGACCCACAGCCAGACATCAGGAAAAGCTCAAGGACTCTTGTAGTAAAGTGTGGGATATAATTGAGTGAGCTATCTGGTGTGTCTCTGGAGGTCACTGACCAGTCATTCGAGTAGAGTTGGTGAACTCCATATAAGTGAAAGAGATATCTGCCATCATCCTCAGACCTTCACATGTAGGAATGCATGTGCACATGTCCTATACATATGTGTGCACATAGCATATAACATACATAAATATATTTAGAAAAATAATAATATACTGCTAGCATATAAATATGTACACATAAAATACATGCTAGTATATCAAGGAATAATAAGGAATACACGGAAATCAAGGTAGGGTCCCATGTGGGCATGTGTTCTTTGCCCTTGCAAATGTGTCAGGGTCTGTGCCTGTGATGGCAGTGATGATGCTGTGCACTAATGAAGGAGCTGCCATCATGCTCTTGAGCAAGGTTCTGGACATCCTGTCAAAACACAGGCACCCCAGCAGGTTGCGGGATACTAGATTTCAGAGTGTAGCTATGCTTCATGATACTTGATGTTTCCAGTGCAGATTCCTCTAGACCATTGATTCTCAATCTTCTTAATATTGCAACCTTTTAATACAGTTTTTCATGTTGTAGCAAACCCAAGCAATAAAATTATATTTCTTTGCTACACCACAACTCCAAATTTTCTAATGCTGAAATATGACCCCAAAGGGGTCATGACTCCAAGGTTGAGAACCACTGCTCTAGACCTAAAGTTTTCATTCTGTGTGAAAGCAATTGTCTGCTGTTACCATTTACATTGCTCCTGTGGTCAATGAATTGTGTAATTTTGTTTCATGCTGTCTTGGACTTGATAGATTTTTTTTTCAATTAATTTCAGAGTGTAAGAAGATGCCAAGAAACCAAGATAAGAGTATTGTGAGCCTGGTTTCTTTAAAAACATGGAACTGGTCTTGGATTATGCTTGTGTGTCCCTTTCAAGTGTAGCAGATAGGAGTGGGTTTACTTCAGGCTATTGATTACAACTGGCTATGGTTGTTTGGTTATATGCCTGTATGGAAATCACACTTTTGTCATGTGCGGGTTGTCTGCCTATGTATATTGCCTGCCATATGTGGCTTGCCCTTCTGACTATACACTTTACTCATGTGATTTCTCTTAATCCTCAGAGTATAAATTGTCTGATGCTCTAATTAAAGTTGCCTATTGCATGAGACTGTTGTCTGCCTCATGTGTCAGCTCCATCACCCCAGGTCCTCTGCCTCCTGAGTGGTAAACAAATGTTTGCAAACATTACATGTAATCTTAAATTACTAGAAAATTCTCGATTTTTCACTATGATTTGTAAAGCTTCTTGCAGCAACAGAAAAGGTAAGCATATCTTTTTAGATATGCCTAAACTGAATTGTTGACAACATGCCTTAAAAATATTATAAATAATATGTTTGCTAGAATTTATGAACTAAATAATCAGTGACATGTCAATTGCTGACTGAATAGAACATCAAAGAAACACGATACATCACCCTGGTTGTTAGTAGCCTGCTCCTTACTGATATGGAAGGCATAGTTTTCTTAAACAAAGAATACCAAAGAAAAGAATGCTTCAATGGGAAAACACACAATGGTATTCTTGCCTGAATACCATTAGGTATTCATCTCATAGGTTATCATCTCAATTGTCATATCTGGAGACACTTTTTGAGGAACTGGGCATATCCAGATTTGTCTTCCCAATAAATATCTGAACCACTATAGTTGGCTAAGCAAAAGGAACTTGAATGTCTTAACATTTAGAAAGCTCAATATTCTGCATGTTTTTCTTTTGTCCTATAGATGTGCTGAAACTCTGCAAACATCATGGAAAGGTGAACGGTAAGAGTCAAATATATTTAAGTGTGGACTTGAAACCATGTCCTAAAGGCGCCTCTTTTTGCAACAGATGTGGATTATTTCAGAGACTCATATTGGTCAAAATGCAGAAAGTAGGTGTTTTGTGGTGCTGAGTCCCAGCTGCAATACAACCTCTACTTCTAAGGCTCAGGGTAAATTATGTAAGCAGGATAGACAGATTGTTAAAGCTGGTGTTCCACAACATCTACTGATAGATATTGTATTCTAGATGTAACAGAGCAATAGCATCCATGAAATTTCAACAGTATGATTGCCTAAATAAGCCATGAATATGTTATATCACCAGTTGACATGTGAGTGTGAACAGAGAGATGTTCACAGAGATCCTATGCCTAGATGAAGAACCACAGACAATAAGTGGCCCCTAGTAAAGAGTAAAGGTGTACATAAACAACACTAAATATACTCAGTAGGCTATGACTTTGTATGTAATATGTGTAATAATTATTAAAGAAGAGGTCAGAAATCTGAGAGGTGTGATTCTGAGGAATTTGAAGGGTGGAAGAAACACAAGATAAAAAAGCATTGGTGCCTGAAATTGTCAAAAGATCTAAATAACAAATTTAGACACAATATACGAAGTCAGAGAGATGATTAATCAGTTAAGAATACTGGCTGCTCTTACAGAAGACAAAAATTTGATTCCCAGGACTCACATGGTAGCTTGTACCTGCCTATAACTACAGTTTTAGAGAACAGGGTGCCTTCTTAGGCCCCTGAATATACTGCACACACATGACACACAGACTTACACTCAACCAAAACACCCATACACACTAAATAATAAACTGTTTTAAATCGTGTAGCAGGAATGACAGGGCTGCCTCTATGTAAATGCTGGGAGCCGTGAAGCTGCAAAAAGCATCATCTTCAGGATGACCTAATGGAGGTCTGCCTGAGAGAGCAAGGATTGCTGCTGCAAATAGTGCCAGCCAATCAGGAACTGCTATTTAGAAAAGAGACTTTCTTGGGACCAATGGGGAGTTGGGTGAAGGGTATAAAAGGAACTTGCAGAAGTGCTTAGATGAGCTTGCTGCAGCAATTCTCACCAGCTCCCAGAGTCTGTGTTGCTGACTCTGCTCCAACTTGCCCCCAACCCCCAGGAGCAGGTAGGGTCAGGTGGAGAGCTGTCCAGGGCACAGGCAACAAAATGGAAGAATTTTAAGTAACAAACAAGGTACCTATCAGAATGCCTTTATCCAAATGTTTTATTTAATCTGGAACACTATAGGAAAATGATGTACCCAGGTCAAAACTTTAGCTCACCAAATCTATGAAAATCATGCATTCTCCAGCACTTCATATAGCAATGTCAACAAGTTTCTAGACGACTTATCTCAATGACTTTACATGAAAGTCAGAGATTCCTTAAAATAGTCACATTTTACTGTGTTTTCCATGTATCTGAATAATTATTTAAATATTTATATGCATGTGCCCCCTGAAATTAAAAGCAGACTAAAAGCAATACTTACAGTTCTGGAGCAGGGCAGAGAGACTTTTAAGAAGTTACCTGTAAATCATCATTGATGATTTAATACACTATACTCTAAGTAACTGTAATTATTTCATAGCTTGGCAGTCATGAGGAAAACAATGTCTTTATGCTTAATAACTGAAAAGTAAAAAGAAGTCAAATGCCACAAAACAAAATACAAAAGCCATAATGCGTGTACAACCCCAAAGTTACTCATGAGTGCTGAGCAATGAAAAGTAGCTACCGTGAATATCCATGCTGACACAGAGGAGTCTCTGAGTATGCTGGACAAAACAGTCAACACTAAACACTAAAACTTGGTCTCATATGATCATAATCTTTTGAAGTTTTAGAATGGGCAGGATTACTCATCCGAACAGAAGTTAGAACATTGAGGAAGGCTGAGGATGATTATTTGGGTATGGACTGAGACATTCTGAGACACGGAAATGTTCTGTATTGGATTGGAGTATGAGTCATTCATAAACTTTGTGGACAGTCATTCAAAAGGCTGGTGAGATTGCTTAGAGGATAAAATGCATGCTGCACTAGCATGAGGAACTGAATTCAAATCCCACAAACCCACTGGAAGCCAAGCCTGGTAAAACACACCTATAATTTCAGTGCTGCTGTAGTGAGATGAAAGGCTAGAGAAACTCATAAACTCATGATCCTGCTAGCAGTGCATACAACACCACAGAACACTCAGTGCATACAGCAGTGAAGAGCGAAAACACCCTGTTACAGAACAAAGCGGGAGATTGAACTCTGAGCCCCACACATATCCTTGAATCATTCTCTCTTTCTGTATCTCTGTCTGTCTCCCTCTCTCTCTCTCTCTCTCTCTCTCTCTCTCTCTCTCTCTCTCTCT
>NW_022196897.1:109582039-109639293 GCF_008632895.1 Mastomys coucha
CTCTCTCTCTCTCTCTCTCTCTCTCTCTCTCTCTCTCTCACACACACACACACACACACACACTGTCTAAAGAATATCATAATTAAAACAAAGGTAAAAATACCCTGAAACTTGCAAAAGTAAACCTTTATACATATGTTACAAAAGCTATTCTTTGTGACATTTCTATTATGTTAGTGTAATTTTAACTTTTAATTGTCTAAGACTCCTGTTCCTGAGCCTAAAGAGAATGTTTTAACCAAATGAGCATATGAGACTCAGTAAAGAGTAGGCAATACACAAATTATCTTCAGTTTAGTATTTGTGGTGTGATCAATATTCTTCCAAGGATGTCCAGAGCTTAACAAGGAATCTCAATTCAAAAGAAAAAATGGACTTTGGAGCTACCCCTGAGTACATATAGCTTAAGCCAAAGAAACAGATTGATTATCCAGGTGTGTCCAATATAACCACAGGAATCCTTAAAAACAGAGGGCATTCTTCTGCTGGGGCTGAGACTGAGATTATGCATAGTGAGACTGAGATTATCCATCATGTACAGGCCTGCTAACCTAAAGTAAGGAACTCACACAGTGAGACTGGAAGCAGCTGCCTGGCAACAGTGGTGTGCACTGGCTGATGCCAATAAGCCAGCAACCCCCAACACCCAGTGTAAGATTCCAGAAATGCTGCCTTCAGCTGCAAGCAGCAAACTATGCCAACAGCCTTGATGAACTTGCCATAGTCTCTCTGGGTCATTGTAGTAGTTCCCATCAGTTCCCATCAGACACATCCTTGCTTTGGGACTCCTAAGAGTAGCCACAGGAAAAGCAGCTGCTAGGCAATCTTCCAACTTGTGGGTCAGTAAAGAAATAATTTATGTTGCTAGGGCTGTTGTAATTTGTTATGGTGGCAATAGAAAACTAATGCAGTATTTCAGAATTAGAATGATATATGAAAGGGCTTTGATTTTAGGGGAGGGTGGAAAACATCTCGTAAATCATGTGAATACATGAAAGTTCTGGGGGACAATATCGATAGCATCTTTTACATCCAAACTTAATTTGTATCAGATTCTGTGACACTCCTCTGCTGGACCACCCCTCTATAGCTTGGTTTTTTCAGAGCTTCTATTGATGGTATTAAAAAGTCTCTCTAGGTGTGCAAGTATTTTTTTAGAACAGTCCTGAGTTTGTAATTATGCTTGACATTCTGACTTCATTCAGAAGGCCAAAATTCTCATTTTTAATTTCTCTAGTAATACAGAAAATGCAAGAGTTTTCTTCGGAAAGTACTCCTCAATCTTTATGTATGGCTTAAATCCTTTCAGTCTCATTTGTTTCAAAGACTGCCATCGGTGACTGTTCCCTCCTTGTTCCTTCACTTTCCACCTCTCTACCCTCCAACAATCATTATATCATCTTAAAATAGGTCTTTTGTATTCTCACCTTCAGGATGCTCTATAGTAGAGAAAGAAATATGATGTATATTTATTACAAGAAAGGATTCAGTAAATTGGCTTATAGGGCAGGGATTGGGTAGTCTGACAATGGCTGGTTGTACACCAGAGAAGCTATGAATCTGTTATCGACTTAATCTACAAATTGGATGCCTGTGCTACCACAGTCTGGCATGGAAGAGCTGGAGAATTCCTGCAGATATCAGTCTCCCGTCCACATCATGGTTCCTATGCTAGCTTCATAGCGTCTTCATCATTATTGTAGTCCATACACAGTCATACAGCAGGAAGGAGGGCAGGGAAGAGGCAATAGCATCTTTTCCCTTAGGGATCATCATATCTGGGCCACCTTTTTGGAGGTATAGCTCATTCTGAGGGCAGGCTTTTTCCAATCAGTAAATCTTTTCTGGAAACACTCTCACAGGCATGACTCCTTTTGATTCAGAGTCCATCAAATTGATAATCTATATTAGCTGCTACAACTGTCCAAGGCCCTCCCCACTGTGACTTCATCAGAAACAACTTCTCATGCACAGTGCCTTTTCTTCTGTGAAGATTAGCTCTCAGATTTAGTTTAAGGGGAACTTAAACTAATACTAAATATTTAGTTTAAGGGGAAAAGAAATATTATAAACAAAGCCATGTGGAAACTTATTCAAAATAGTGACTGACATGGTGACTTTCTACCATTACTTGAGACCAAGTGTGGTGAGTGTGTGTGAAAGCATTGTGTGCACATGTGTGCATGTGACAGCATGTGTGTGAAAGTATGTGTGTCAGCATGTGTGTTACCCTGTGTGGGAGATGGGGGGGATGTGTGTTTGCAAATGTTTGTGTGTTTGAGTGTATGTGGTAGCATGTGTATTCAAAAATGTTTGTAAGAAGGTACATGTGTATATGTTTGTGTATATGTATATGTGTGAATGTGTGTGTGTGTGTGTGTGTGTGTGTTTATTCAAACCAGAGCTCAAAAGCACTCAGTAAAGAGGAAATGTCTACCACACTAGAACAGATGCTTCCTAGGCAATTCAAGAGACACTACTGTCACAAAGAAATTTTAAAGCTCTTTAATGATAAAAGTTTCCTTTTCCAGATATTAAGGGAAAGCAACTTCACTTGATTATAACAAGCTCCAGTTTTAAAAAAAAATGTCTGACTACATTTTAGACTTATAAGGGATAACAATTGTGGGAGAGCACTTAAATTTATTGGCTTTAATTAAATGTGTTTGCTCTAGACTGATTTAGAATGCATTGTAATTGAAACAGAATACATAGAAAAGAATTATTATATATTTGGGTCTGATTTGCCTGTCCACACACAAATATTCATAGTCTAGTGCAAATAAGTCTGATACACAGAAGCTATAAACCCTCTGACAATATTACTTTCTAAAATTTAAGTCAAATATTTAAAACAATCTATATATAACAAAGTATAATAATGTTTTCTTTCTTCTTAACTTTCATTTTCAAAGCTAAAACTACCTAGACATTTTAAAAATAAAATGAGTTTCTAGAACTGAATGCAGTATTATGACAATTTTACTCTATACTCAGGGACAGATAAGAAATCAGAGTGTTTTTAGTAATTCATTAATCCTATTTATTTCCCTCCTCATCAGAACAAAACAGTGGGTTCCTTCTGCTTTCCATGTTTAAAGTATTTGACTCCTTTTCAACACAATTTAGCCAATTCTGAGTGAATAAACTCAACCAGTGAGGGCAGTGATAGCTGTATATGATTAATAAAGGGCATGTGTGGAAACAGGGTAGAAGATCTGTACATCCCTAACAAAAAATAAATGGACTGTTAATTTATTAATACAAAGGAAAATAAGAAAATGTTATGTGTGTGCATATATATGTATATATATATGTATATATGTACATATATAATTTATTATTATTTTTATGCATATGAGTGATACATGTATCCCAGGATCTGGTGTTAAACAAAAATGTAAGCTGCCATGTCAGTACTGAACATCAAACCCAGTTCCTTGGCAAGAGCAGCCAGTGCTCTTAACTTCTAAGCTACCTCCCAAACCCCAATATCTGCAAAAACCAAAGTAAGTTTAAAAGTAAGTTTAAAGTCTACAAATTAAAAGCACAGTATAAAACATGTAAAAATATTGTATTAATTGTGTTATTAGCAGAGTTGACAGTTAAACATTGTTTTGTTTTCAATAAAATATTTTACATTGTAAAAATCTGTGTTTAAATAAGTTTCAAGAATATAAGTAAAAATTCAGCCCAGGGTGATTAACAGAGCTCTATTGTTTATGCTGACAATAAAACAAGGTGTAAGTGCCAACATCTTAAACTCGGAGAATTATGACACTGTCAAAATATATTGCAAAACAGATTTTATTAGCACTTTACAGAAAGATCAGCTCACAGAACAAAATGCCACTATCAGTAACTCATATAGAGGGAGGACAACACTAAAGGCTCTGTGACACCAAAGGAATTAGAAGGCCATTCTAGCCATGCCAGCCAGTGTAGTGAGGCAAGAAAAGAAGTTAAGTTACATATATTGCAAGAGAAAGATAAATGCTGTCTTATGGGTAGTATGATTGCATACATAAAATCTTCCAAAACAAATATAAAACTTAAAATTAAAATATATTTATTAAGGGTGGTAGACACATGATAAATGCTCAAAAGCAGGATATCAATTATATATACATACAACTAAAGGTGAAATACTAAGTATTATTTAACACAGCATAGAATCATATAAGATATAAGGAAAAGCAAGCAAACAAAGCTCTTTTTGAGATAATAGATGAAGGGACTGTAGGGTTTTGCAGAGAAATTTTCTTGTTAGTGGCTCTTGATGGACTGTAGTGATATGGTAAGTGCTTATATAATTTTTTTCTGCTTTGCATTTGTTAATTATACAGAGTTATCAAAAATTTGAGAAGTTATCATGAGTCTACCAGGTTATGATTTTTATATGGTTACTGTTCTTAACTGAAGTATAAATTTATGAAGTAACTTGGAACATCTGGGGTTTTATTACTAATGGATCTTTACAGAAAGTTTTGGTGATTTGATTAGGTTTTTTTTTGTACATTTACTATTGCTCAATTTTTAATATATCAAATATATGGCATTTTTATTAAAAATGGAAAACCATTACTGTAAAATCAGCTAAATGAAATCCACATAGATATTATAACAATAAAAATAATGAAAACAGTTGTTTCATAGCTCTTATTTGGTACTTATATTATCCATAATTCTGTTTGTATTATGTTATGGTTTTTAATTATCACAATGACTTTAGGTGAGGCATATAAAATAAATTTTATACCTATTCAATGCATAGTGAGATGTAGGTGCTTTGGCATAGCCAACAGATGCATTTCTAGGATGTGGTATCTAGGTGTGCGGATGTCCAAGTGTGGCAGGAATTTGCATGTCCTAGTAGCATTCACATTGCTCCAATTTATCCTATGACTAACTCAGATGGGCACATTGACATTTCAAACAGTTATGCTACAAGCTTGACTCCTGGTAAAACTAATATATGTGAGCTTTTGTGCCCTGTCAAACTTGCTCTTGTTCCTTATCCTTCTTACTTAAGCATACGCACACATAAGTATACTCAACATACACAAAGAGAGAGGCAGGGGAGAGTAGTTTTTGAGACTAATGAAGTCAGTTTTTACACACTTCAATCTCAAAACCCAGCCCAGTACCTAGCATAAAATGCATCCCCAGAATGTTCATCCTCAGTGGACTGATGATTAAATTGGAGCCTAAGCTCAAAATCATCAACTCAGATGCTGCATAAATTTTTCTGTGCTTTGAATATGTGAGTTATACAGGTCTCAACAAATTTAAGAATGAAAATTGCAAGCAAGAGGAAGGATCTCCCACTGAAGCTGGGCTGCTGTCATTTATGCAGATGTTTAGTAGGTAAAACAAGAACTTGGAATTTGATGGTATTAACCCTTTCTCTACTTCCCATATAAACACACACACACACACACACACACACACACACACACACACGAGAAAGAGAGGGAGAGAGAGAGAGAGAGAGAGAGAGAGAGAGAGAGAGAGAGAGAGAGAGAGAGAGAGAGTTTTTGCCGGAGGTGTCTTACTGCAATCATCGTTGATAAGGAACACTGCCTAAAATAGACAAAGTATCAAACTGAACCATGAAGTATTGTCATGGAATTCTCCTGGTCAGACAATGAACCAGAGTTATCATAAAGGAAAGCTGTTCAGAAATGAACACGTCTGGTGTGCTGTGACCCATGACTTCATAGAGTTAATGTGACAAAATGCATACAAAAGTATGTAGTTCGGAAGCAGAATGGTCTTATCAGGGAAAGTGTAGAATCAGTTTGTATTTACAACACATTCCACATCCTGCTGACTGGGAAAGCCAACACATTTTCAGTGCAGCTGCAGCAAGAAGCCCCAGGTTAAGAGGGAAGAGCGGAAACCAAATGAATTCAGGTTTCGCATCTTAATTACACCAAGGTTAGGAATGGAACATGAAACGGTACATAGGCCATTCCCTGCATAGTCCTTAAAATAGTCTGTTATTAAAGTTTGCAAGCAATGTGAGGAAAAGCCTAAAGAAAGAATGCAGCAAAAGGTGAAATTTCTGCTAACAAAGGCATACTACTTAAAATGCAAGCCAGAAACTGTTAAAGTAACAGCATTAAAAAAATGGTCTTTATAATCAAGCTATTCTCTCACAAGTTCAATTTATGTCCTCATGGTATACTATAATACAGATTTTTTTTAAAAAATTCTAGATCACTATGATTTGTCTATTTAAATGCAGAGATATTTCTGCATATATATATCATATTACTAAAATACGAAAATATACTTACTATGTATTTAAGGTTAATAACAAAATCTTTTTACTCATTGAGAATTAAAATTATTTCCTTATATCTATGTCCCACTTAACATGTAATAAAATTAACATTTTATTAAATGCCAATTTTTAACCTCTATTTTGTCTTTTGTAACTGACAAAATGCTAAGTAACTAGTTCACCTTTTCACACAAATTCTCCAATACTGACTTATTCATTTAGACAATGTCTAATTAATAAGAAGACAATAAGAGTTGCTTTCTTTTCCTCTTGCACACTTCAAAGAAAAAGCTTGTATTGATGAAAAGTTGGAAGAAAGATGATTTGTTCTTGAGGATGTACATGTAAGATCAAGTGTGAACTTTAGACAGAGCAACAGCATGACAAGTGCGAAGATACAATGTTGTGGTCTATAATGAAGTTCCAGTGTCAGGTAGAATAAGGAAAAAGTTATCCACCTTCTACTTATCAAGTATGTGCCACTGTTAAGGAAAAGGGTGCTGTTTAGAAGTAGACCAGAAGGACCAAAAGTGCAAGACTTTCAGGAGTTCCCTTGATACCTTAATCAAAGAGACTCCACCATATCTGAGAGACATCTTTAGGACTTCTGTCCATTTCATTGATCCTTTTCATGCAATTCTTGTTCTCCGGAAACTTGCCTGATTTATTGATTTTTATTTCCAATAATTTCAAGGAAATTCTTTTTGTACCAGGCTAAGACACCTAATTTATGAGGTGCTGGAAGTATTTTGAGGAGATATGCCCTTTCTCCTGAGTTTCAGAAGAACTTTGTTGGCCTCTAAAATAATAGGTTTGATTTAGAGAGCTACTACAAAGTTACAAAGTGCTGTCTGGCTCAGAAGCACTGCTTTCAACCTTAATGAATGTCTTTGTCCAGCTTCCAAAACTTCCACGTGGTTAGCATTTGATGGAGCACAATGTTTTCACCCACAGAGGAAAGCACGATGCACTCACACATAACTCTTAATTGAATCACCTATAGAGACTCAAATGTAACCTATGTGTCTTATCGTTTGTACATTTGAGAATTTGGAGTCCACTTGACTGTGACTCTGGGGCATTTATGGAATATGGAATGCCAGAGCATCCAAGACTTATTTGGTCTCACTGCTGAGCCTTATAAAATCTTGATTTCCCTTGTTACGACAAGAATAAGACAATCCAATGAGGGAGCACTGTCCTCTGAGGAGTCAAGCATCTTGCAGTCATGTTTTATCTACATTACAATAGATCAAAGTTTTCCATGGATAGAAGATCTGCCAAGAGTTTATATATATATATATATATAATCAAAATAGAAAAACAGAAAAAGCAGGGGTTTCATTTACTTATTTAACTATTATTACATATAAAGTGTAATATAATTGTTTCTTTAAACTTGGAAAACTATGAAACTATGAAAATGAAAGATGCTGTATCAGAAACTATGCCTGGACAATCATCACAAACTGATACTTATGTTCATCCTACCAATGACTCTCTTAAGATAACAATATCCAAATCACAATTTACTGTTGAAATCCAATGATTTAAGAAGACAAAAATATCAAATTTACTCATGTTAAGAATACCTGAATGAAAATGAATAGGACACAATGGATTTGTATTATTACAGCTTCTTGGAAAGGAAATTCTAGAACTAAGAGTTTGCTGCATCATTTTAGTATTTTGCCACACATTTTCCCAAATGCCCTTAATAGTATGCCTTGCAAATTATTTAGTATCCAGAATTTTTATTTGGCACATTAAACTTTTTCCTGATACACCTAAATGTACTTCATAAATGTTTTAAATTATTGCATTATCTTAAATTCAATGGCTGTACCAAAATCAATATAACCAGAACAATTGTCACTTACAATGCTTCCGGCGCCTGCAAGCTGCTGCAATGGTGTTAGCAAACATTTTAAGACCGATCTTTCACATTCTCCTGGCCATCCTTCTTTAATTGCCTGGAGTTATTAATTTTTCATTTATGATGTTTTCTAATTCTTATATTTTAACTTGCTGTAGTGGAATTTTGTTCTTCAGTGCTGTCTGGGTTTTGGACTATACAGATTTGATTGTGTGTCATTTTCTTAGCCAGCTCATACTACCATCACAAAAGACCAGACACTGGGTAATTTAAACACAAAAGATTTGTTTGTTTTCCCAGTAGTTCTAAAACCAGAAAGCCCAAGATCCGGGTGTGGGAGGAGGTGGTTTCTGGTGGGGACTTCCTGTAGACAGCCAGGGTCTCCATATGGCAATGAAAAGCATACTGCAGAGACTCTAATGGAGGTCTTAAAAAGGAACTCACCTTCTATTATTAATTATTATAACTATTATTATTATTATATATTTTCTTTATTTACATTTTTTTTCAATAGAACAAGATTTTGTTTAATTTTGGGGGCTGAGATGATGAGATTGCTCAGTGGTTAAGAGCACTGGTTGCTCTCTCATAGCATTCAAAAGCTCACGTTATCCAGCTGCAGGGGATCTTCACCTGGATTCAGAAAGCACTGATACTTACTACATATACATGAAGGAATGTAATGTCTATTACAATAAATGATAGCAATCTGTGAATGGTGCCCACAGGATTTTTATTTACATTTCAAGTGTTATCCCCTTTCCTGGTTTCCCCTCTGAAAACCCCCTATCCATTCCCCCCTTCCCCGCTTCTATGAGGGTGTTCCCCCACCCACCTACTGACTCCTGCCTTCCCGGCCTGGCATTCCCTTACACTGGGACATAGAGCCTTCAAAGGACCAAGGGCCTCCTCTCTCATTGATGTCCCACAAGGCCATCCTCTGCTACATATGCTGCTGGAGACATGGGTCCCTCTATGTGTACTCTTTGGTTGATGGTTTAGTCCTGGGAGCTCAGGGGGCTCAGGTTGATTGATATTGTTGTTCCTTCTATGGGGCGGCAAACCCCTTCAACTCCTTCAGACCTTTTTCTAATTCCTTCACTGGGGACCCTGTGCTCAGTCCAAAGGTTGGCCGGGAGCATCTGGCTCTGTATTTGTCAGGATCTGGATGAGCTTCCTTGGGGACAGCTATTATACAGCTCCTGTCAGCAAGCACTTCTTGACATCCACAATAGTGTCTGGGTTTGGTAGCTGGGTTTGGTATGGGATAGATCCCCAGGCAGGGTAGTCTCTGGATGGTCTTTCCTTCAGTCTCGGCTCCACAATCTGTCTCTATATCTCCTCCCGTGGGTATTTTGTTCCTCCTTCTAAGAAGGACCAAAGTATTTACACTTTGGTCTCTTCTTGAGCTTCATGTGGTCTATGAATTGTATCTTGGGTATTCCAAGCTTTTGGGCTAATATTCACTTATCAGTGAGTGCATACCACGTGTGTTCTACTCGTCTTTGACAGGAGCCCAACCTGGAGAATCTTATCTAAGCCTAATTCCCTTCCAGTCCTTTCAGATTAAATCACCATCAGATTGGGAATGAGGGCTTCAGCATAAAAATTTTAGGGAAACACAGCTGTGCTAGTGACATTAATGCAGATGGCACTGTCTCGTACCTGGAGCTGCATCCTCTCATGACCTGACCCTTTTCAAATTGCTTATTTTAAACTACAGACTACTGGGTTTCATTATAACCTTTATAAATGTACCTGTGTGGCTTTATCACATTCACCCTCATTGCCTCCACCACCCCTTCCTCTCCTCATTGTCCTCTTCTTCAACCCAAGTATTGTCACCCTTCTTCAAGTTATAAGCACTTATTAGACCTAGATGCTGCATATGAACAAAAATGGGTATTTGAATCTAAGAGTCTAGTTTATTTCATATAACCTGATCACTAATCCTATTTTCTGGAAAATGTCAAGTTTTTATGGCTGACTAAAATTGCACTGGATGTTTGCTTTGTCTGTGGATGGGGCCTTTGGGCTGATCACATGCTTTGACTACTGTACAGGAATAAACAGCTGTGCAAGCAAGCTTTCAATGAGTTAACTTCTAGTATTTTTGAGTAGGAAATTCAGGAATGGTAGTTGTGACTCCCAGAGTGGCTGTACCATTGTTAAATTCCCATCAACACTGTGGGTTTCCTCTCCCTGCCTGATCATTAACATTTTTGTCGTTTATTTATTTATTATTTTTGATGACAGTTATCCATTGAAGCCAAATGGAATCTCCATGTAGCTTTAACATGCATTTCTCTCAGAGTAAATATATTGAACACTTATTCATTTATCCATTATTTCTTCTTTTATGAACTCCCCACTCAATTCATTCGTTTATCCACTGACCTGATGATTCTTTTTGTTTGTTTGTTTGTTTGTTAGTTTGTTTTCCAAGACAGGGTTTCTCTGTGTAGCCCTGGCTGTCCTGGAACTCACTCTGTAGACCAGGTTGGCCTCAAACTTAGAAATCCACCTGTCCCTGCCTCCAAGTGGTGGGATTAAAGGCTTGCGCCACCACTGCCCAGTCGACATGATGATTCTTTAGATTCTTGAGCTTAATGTCTGGCTAGATATGTAGTGGGGATTTTTATCTTGAGTGTGGTGCATTGTTCTTTTTCTATACAGAAGCCTTTAACTTTTATGCAACCTCATTGATCAATCATGAGATTATTTCTCACAGCTCAGGGAGTTTTCATCTACACCTAGGCTTTGAAGTGTTTCTCCTGTGTTGTCCTCTAAAAGTCTTAAGTTTCTGATTTTCTATGAAGGACAGATCCATCTGGGATCGATTCTTACACAGAGTGAAAGATGAAACCTGCTTTTTTCCTTCTACATGTGAACATTCAGTTTTCATGCCTGTATTTTTGAAGTTGTCTCCACAAATGCATATTTTGGACACCTATGTTGCTGAAGATTGCAAGCCTCTTCTGGGTCCTTCTATCCTTTTCTTGATCTAAATGTTCATTTGTGGCCAATACCATGCAGAATTTTAAAACATAACATTGCAGTATAAATCGAATAGAGTAATAATATATCTGCATACTTGCTTTATTTTTGTTTTGATTTTTATTTTTTTTTTGCTTAGGGCTGCTTTTGTAGTTCAGGGTCTTCTGTGCTTCCCAAGACATTTCATTGCTGTTTTATTTACTTCTGCGTGTCATTGGGATTTAAATCGAGATTATATTCATTCCGAGGTTCACTTTCAGTAGTATAATTCTTTTTATGATGCTTTTTCTTATAATAAACGTGTAGGAAAATTGTTCCATTTTCTAATATCTTCATTTTCCCCATTCTGGGCTAATAGATTTTTTTTCCCTGTAGAGGGCTTTTGTCTTTTGTGGTCTACTCCTAAGTATTTTGTATTTTATTTTGAGACTATTGTGAATGTTTGCTCATCCCATAGTTTCTCAACTGCTCCTTACTGGTATGTAGAAAAGATACTGCTCTTTAGAACTTGATTTAATTTTCTTACTTTGCTGAAAATACTTACCAGATCTAGTGGATGGTCCTGGGGAATGTAGTGTCATTTACATATTGAAACAAAATATGTATCTGTAATAGCAATGGCATTCAACCAAACCAGAAGTAGAAATAAACTTAAAGCCATTAAAGCCAAATACTTTGCCATCAGTAATTTTTTGAAAAAAGGAAAGGGAAACAGCAAAAATAATTTAATCTATCCAGTTAAAAATTAATGAGAATAAAAATAGAAATAATAATTTAAGAAGGTTAAGGGAGATGGCAGTGGAAAAGGGGAATAAACGTGTCTGGGTTAAGCAAGAAATAAATCAATAAAGCAAGAAGAATGTAGAAGAATGTAGGAAGAGAGAAGAGAAAGGTGACTTAAAAATAACACTAATTGCATAGTAAAGGAAAAGCAAATAAGCAAAAAATCAAAAAGTAAATGAGAAGAATGAACCCCTGTGTGTGTCAGGAGTTTTTGAGCCTCTGCTTTCTTCTTGAGTGGCTGCTCACATACGTATCAAGTAAAATGTTGTGGACAATGTTAGAATCAACACAGTATTATTCTCCTCTCTCTGAGAACTTTCATTCCCAATCTATCCCTAGTCCATAACGTTAAAAAACTACTGTCTCTAAATTATTTTTATCCTGATTCCACAGCTAAATTTCAGATGAGAAGGCTTGGTCCATATTAGATTATCACAGCTAGAAAGAGAAGCAGAGGACTTTAAACAGTGCTGGGTTATCAATTATTTAACGTCCTAATAAATGTTCCCTGAGAAGGTCCATGCCTACCAACTTCTGTGTAATGGGGACATGTCAATGCTCCTGTCAGATTTTCGCAAAAGATGTCATATGAAGCTAAACTATTAATAGCTTGTATAATTTTGTAGTTATAACTTATAATATATTTCCATGAAGTTAAGATCTTATGAAATTATTTAATTTGCTCCTTATATGTACTATTCCATAGCATCCAATTTTTAAGACTTGATATTATTTCATATCTTGATTGAGAATGAAGTAATTTATTTTATTATTATAAATTGTTTCAACTCTTCAAAACATCTCTTGGGTTAATTTTTGTTTTTTTAACTTTAGTGACTGTTTCTATTCTTTGAGACACTTGTCATTCTAAAAATATTTCATTGGCGATTTTTAAATTTAATGCATCACAATATATAATATTGTTTAAACTCATGCAATAATAAAGGTAAAGTATACAAATCTAATGCTATTGGAAATGAGGATATAAGCTTGAAAAACATATTTGCATACATGATAAAGTAACTGCTGATTAACTAACCCTTAAGCTGTGGATATAAGACTACAAACCTGGATAATGCAACATATGACCACAAAGATTGGTCAGGTTTCTCCATCTTCAAAGAACTTTAAATATGTCTGCCCCTGTCATTTATCATTTCTGAATTGTTTTGCTTGCATTTTCCTGCTTGTGTTTCATTTCTTTTGCTAAAGGATGCATTCTTCATGTTGCTGTTTCTACTGTGATATGTTTGAGGTATTTATATTCTTGCTTATCTATGGTAAGCTCCCTTTTCATACACTGTACTCACCTGACACCTGCACTAAGTCGCATTATCTCTCCTTGTATCTCTCTTTGTATCTGCATGTCAGCAGAGTCCTCTTTGATTTAATGGGACTGGTTATACAAATGCTGTTACCTCTGTAACTCAAAGCTAAATGATGGGATATATTCTCTGCCCTATCTTTCCTTTCCCTTGTTTTTTTCTACTATTTAACATGATGTATGTTCCACATGGGCAGAGAGGGTATTATTTTATTATTTCTGGATGAGGTGAGTTTTCATCTGAGTTGTTTGTTAAAACATCAAATAGAACACCAGTAAAGTGAATTATGCTAACAATTGACAGTTAATTCAGGCTGTTTTAAAGTGCTATACCAATGTGTCCCAATATCTTACTACAGCAGTGGTCTGGCTAGAAGACTACAGCCAATATTCTGCCTTGTGCACCATGGCCACAGTTGTGGGTAGAGACAAGAGAAGAAGTTAAGGATCTATAAGGTAAAGAATCCCTGTGTATATCACATTATACATATGCACATATTCATCGATGTTATGGCTCTTCATCAGAGAGATCATTAAAAGGACTATGTTGAGGCTGATAGAATAAATACATATTTTACCACAACCTAAGGAGAGTGGTGAGATATGAACATCAGCCTAAAGACATGAGGAACATGAATGTCATTCTAACTCATCCTGAGTTCATGAAGAGGATTCTGTTAGAGTAACTACAAGAACTCAGTCCGTCCAACATGTTAACAGAAGAGTTACTATATTTTCAACTCTAGATCTCATTTTTGCACTCAAAATTTCTAGTCAGAAGCAACCTCAGAAAACAAGTACATTGCACTTGAATCAAAACTGTGTTTGTTTAATTTTTTTAAAAAAATCCTCTCAATTTATATTTGTAACTATATTACACAGTATTTTCCAGCATTACATTTTTTCCTTACTAAATAAACTTGGAACCAAATATACTAAAGGTTATGAAGCCTGTCAAAGTATGATACCCACATTGTAGAGCCCTTAGATCTAGTATGTCCTGGAGTCAACAAGGATGTGTTTATAGATTAGCATCTGATTCCTGTTTTAAATGCAAAGGTGAACGAATATTCAGGCTTCTGGTTTTGAGCTGCCAACTCTCCAGCTTTGTTAAGTTGCCAATAGTGACTTACAATTTAGAGAAGCTAGAGATTCCTGGTTTTAGAAGTTTAACTTGTTAGCTCTATATGGATTGCTTTAGTATTCTGTAATGTTTTGTTTGTAGGATAATTAGAGTGTTCACAAAGATAATTGAACATATTAAATTTATAAATGAAGTTTGAAATCTTTCAGGGAGTTTAATTAACTAAGTTGTAAATGGAGTCAAACATTAATCAAAGTCCTCCTTAGGATTATTTTAAATGTGAGATATACAAACAAGAGGAAGAGATTTTTAATTTAAAATCTAAAACTTTTTGTAAATAGTCTTTTGACATCTAAAAGTCAGATGAAAGGCACCTTAAAATGCCCACTAATGTCTGCCATGAGAGCTATAAGACACAGTTCGTGCATGACATTTATGCTCCATAATGAAAAAAAAGTCAAAAATATTTTCTCTTTTTATTTTTACTTTTTATTAGATATTTTCTTTATTTACATTTCAAATGTTATTATTCCCTTTCCTGGTTTCCCCATCCCCCAAAGCCCCTATTCCCTTCCCCCTCACCCTGCTCATCAATCTACCCTCTCCCACTTCCTGCCCCTACACTGGGACATTCTCCTACACTGGGGTATAGATCCTTCACAGGACAAAGGGCCTCTCCTCCCACTGATGACAGGCTAGGCCATCCTCTGCTACTTATGCAGCTGGAGCAATGAGTCCTACCATGTGTTGGTTGTTGGTTTAGTCCCTGGGAGCTCTGGGGGGTAATAATTCATATTGTTGTTTGTCCTAAGGGTCTGCAAACCCCTTCAGCTCCTTGGATCCTTTCTCTAGCTCCTTCATTGGGGACCCTGTGCTCAGTCCAATGGATGGCTGTGAGCCTCCACTTCTGTAGTTGTCAGGCACTGGCAGAGCCTCTCAGGAGACAGCTATATCAGGCTCCTGTCAGCATGCACTTGCTGGCATCCACAATAGTGTCTTGGTTTGGTGATTTTATATGGGAAGTATCCCCAGGTGGGGCAGTCTCTGGATTATCCTTCCTTCAAACCCTGCAACTCCTTCCATAGGTATTTTGTCCCCCCTTCTAAGAAGGATTGAAGTATTCACACCTTTGTCTTCCTTCTTCTTGAGTTTCATGTGGTTTGTGGATTATATCTTGGGTATTTCAAGCTTTTGGGCTAATATCCACTTATCAGTGAGTGTATACCATGTGTGTTCTTTTGTGATTAGGTTACCTCACTCAGGATGATATCCTCCAGATCCACTCATTTCCCAAAGAATTTAATAAATTCATTGTTTTTAATAGCTGAGTAGCACTCCATTGTGTAAATGTACAACATCTTCTGTATCCATCCTTCTGTTAAGTGACATCTGGATTGTTTCCAGCTTCTGACTATTATAATAAGGCTGCTATGAACATGGTGGAGCATGTGTTCTTATTGCATGTTGGAGCATCTTCTGGGTATATGCCCAGGAGTGGTATTGCTGGGTCCTCCAGTAGTACTATGTCCAATTTTCTGAGGAACCACCAAACTGATTTCCAGAGTGGTTATACCAGCTTGCAAACCCACCAGCAATGAAGGAGTGTTCCTCTTTCTCCACAACCTCACCAGCATCTACTGTCAACTGAGTTTTTGATCTTAGCCATTCTGACTGGTGTGAGGTAGAATCTCAGTGTTGTTTTGATTTGCATTTCCCTGATGACTAAGGATGTTGAACTGATAACTAAGGATTTATTTTTATTTTTAATTTAAAGTTTTATACGTGGACATAGATGGGAGAATCTAAAACATTTCAAGGCTTGTTATGTCAAATGTCAGCATCCACAACTCCCATTTTCATTCCTCTCATCTTCAGAAGTTCTACTTGCAGTTAACTTGGAATCTCCTTGGATTGGGCTAGCATGTGTTAATTATTGACCTCACAGAAGGATTAAAGAATGAAAACAAACCTTATAGTCATCGCTGTGCTTGCACTACTGATGTGCCAAGATATTTGTAGATTGGCCTCTTGTTTTCAGCCTCTGTATGTAATTTTAATTTGTTCAAAACCTAATTTTATTTTGGTTCATAAATGCTTTAGTCTCTCTTTTAGCCCACCATAGGTAGTGGGAACAAAAGGGTACAGGTGGGGGGAATGGACCTGTTTAGAAAGGTTCTCTGAAATAACTTCCCTCTGTGCTATCTGGAAATCAGCTGTTCTGCAAGACCAGACCTAGCAGAGACAGCCAGGCATTCTAGGCTGTGCCTCTCTCAGCTAAGCAATGATCAGCGAAGACTCAAGTCCCACAAGCTTTGTATGGCTAGCTCTATAAGCAAGCCTAACTCAACTTCCTTCACTGTCTATCAAGTCTTATTTACACCCTCTAAACATCATGTGTCCTCCACGGGTCTTGCCTCAGCACATGCACCTGTCTCAGCTGACATCACACTGCCAATCAGCCCAAGTCTCAACAAGCATCAAGAAACTGCAACACACCACCAGAAGATTTTGTTGTGTTTCTCTCTATGGAGTCTCAATAAATGCAGCTCAATTACACAGTACAATGCAGACCAATACATGCAGGTTGTTAGCAAAGAGTTCTTCATCACATGTCCTTTCACATGCTTGCTTTAGCAGAATATACTCACCTGTGCCTGCTTTAGCTAAATGTTGCTTCACAAATTTGCCTTAATCTTTCACCTGTGTCCACTTCAGGAAAATACTCCTTCACATATTTGTACCAGCAAAACTCCATCCAACTGACTTTCCAAAGAACCCTTAAGTCTACTTCATCTGTGTGTCATTATTTACATCAACACTGTTCTATCTTGTTATAAGTAAGTTATTCTATCTACAGTTGACTCTGGAATGTACACATGGCTGCATTCTCTATTACATATCTAAATTTCTCTCTTGTTTTATTTTGTTTTGTTTTGCTTGCTTTGTTTTTGTTGTTGTTGTCTTTAGGGTTTGGATTGTTTAAATTTTTTTATGTATTTTTTTGTTTTGTTTTTTGTTTTTTTGGATTTTTGGTGAGTTGGTTGCTTGGTTTTGGTGTCTTAAGACCAAGTTTCCTGTTCCGTAGCTCATTATATAGACCAGAGTGGTGTTGAGCTCACAGAGATCTCTCTGCCTCCAGAGTTTTATGTTAAAGTCATGTGCTACCATCTCATAGCCACACTCAAAATTCTTAAGTTTACAAATTCTCTGGTTTTCTTTATTTGGCTCTGTGTAAATGCAGTGAAAAACAAGTAAAATTGTATCACAGTTGTCTAACTGAAGGTAGAACTGATTTCTTGAAGTATGGTGTTTAAGAATGATAGTTTTTGAGCTTTTTTATTTTCTCATCCCTAATTCAGAGTTTAGCTTCATATACTGATAATATCCTATGATAGAAATAGCAAGGGTAGAAAAATGACACACTGACTAAAGTGATGTTGTGCAAACATAAATATCTGAGTTCTAATCCTCAGCACCCATACAAATTCACAGAAAGTAGGATTTATCTGTAATCCCAGGTCTCTTATGGCAAGATGTGGATGGGGAGAGTGCAGCATCAAATGAGATGTTTCCTCAAACAAAATGGAAGCTGGTGCCTACAGTTATTCTCCAAACTCAACATGGGCAGAATGGCAAGTGTACACCTGCACTCCTGCACTCACACACATAGAGATACATGGGAACACATACACACACACACACACACACACACACACACACACACACATACAAATGAATCTTTAAAATCAGGAAATGTTGGATTTCCTCTTTCAGGCTTTAGACCTTTGTTTCATTTTAAAGGTTTTGTAAACAGGCTTTCATACAATATATTTTGATAATAGTCTTTCCTCTCACTCCAATACTTGCCAGATCTCCCCTTCCATGTACATTCAAATTCCTCTATCTTAAAAAACAAACCCAACCAGACAAAAAGAGAAATGTTTGGTACATACTCACTTATAATTGGATATTAGCCATAAAAGTTCAGGATACCCATGATACACTCCACAGACCTAGAAACTAAGTAAGAATGATGCCTCAAGCAAGGATGCTTGAATCTCACTTAGTAGAGGGGTGGGATATGATCTCTAGGACTAGCCAGAGACCTGGAATCTGGGAGGATCCCAGGAGTCATGGTGGATGCTCTTAGCTGAGATAACAGTGGGAATATAAAATATGGGACATGAAGAGGCCACTCCTGTAGCCAGGCAGCAATCCCAGTGGAGAAATAAGAAACCTACCCACCCACAAAACTTTCGACCCAAAACTTGTCCTGTCTAAAAGAAATACAGGAACAAAAATAGATCAGAGACTGAGGGAATGGCCAACCAATTAACAGCCCAACTAGAGACTCTTCCCAAAGGCAGACACCAATCCCTGACGCTACTGATGCTCTGTTATGCTTGCAGACAGGAGCCATGTGGAACTGTCCTCTGAGAGGCTCTACCCAGCTGCTGACTGAAACAGATGCACAGACCCACAGCCAGACGCTGGACCGAGCTTGGGGACTCTTATGGAAGAACTGAGGGAAGGACTGAGTGTCCTGAAGGGGATAGAAACTTCACAGGAAGACCAACAGAGTCAACTAACCTGGAACCTTGAGGGCGCTCAAAGACTGAACCACCAAAAGAGCATAAACAGGGTGGACCCAGGGTCCCCTCACATATGTAACAACAGTGCAGCTCAATAACTATGTGGGTCCTCCAACAAGTAGAGAGGGAACTATCCCTTAAGCTGTTACCTGTCTGTTGAATCTGTTCCCTAACTGAGCTACCTCACCTGACCCCGTGGGAGAGGATGTACTTTACCCTGCATAGACTTGATGTGCCCAGGTGGAAGGATACCAAGGGTTCCCCACTACCACCCTCTCAGAGGAGAATAGAAAGATGTTACCTCCCCCTTTCAGCTCAGTCATTGGACCTCTGGCAGTCTCTGCTCGGAGGCTACCACCTGGGGAGCTAAGACAAAAGCTCTCTGCAGACTGTCAGTTCATCTTTGAAGAAGCTGCCTGGAAGTTCACAAGGAGATAGGACAACACCCACTGCCCACTGCCTGAAGACCTTCCAGCTGCTGGGGACTTTGGCATCTGACCTTTTCTGCAGTGTTTATGTTATGCAAATATCGTGTAACCTAGAGATTTATTTGGTTTCTGTTTTTCATGTGATTATAAAAATCCTGGATTTTCTAAGTAAAGTGGAAGCCTTGATTGGAACTCATCTTGGCTTAGTGATTTTTCTTGCTTTTCTAACACTATTTCAGGTTCTTTGTTCCCTCCCCTGAGAGAACCCAGTTCATGAAACTGTAGCCAGTTTCAGAAAGAGGTAGGGGGAGCATCAATCAGGATATAAATATATAAATAAATAAATAAATAAATAAATAAATAGATAAATGGAGAAAAACAAAAACAAGTACAAAATGCTCATAGACATAGTCTCACGAGTGCATGCCCCAAGGCATAGAGACTATTTTGTGTGGGCCAACTACTCCTGAGCATACATTGTACTCTGAAGTGTGTTTGATTACCAGTGTCTCGCCATTGAAGAAACTGATCATTACCTCCTCTATCAACTGTCATGGTGAATAGCTTCTTGGCTGGAGGTGTATCTCCCCCATTTGTCGGGCTTGAGCCTATACAGGTCTTCTGCATGCTGCCACAGTCTCTGTAAGTTCATATGTGCATCAGCACTGTTTTATCTGGAAAACACAGTTTCCTTGGAATAATCCATCACCTCTAGTTCTACTAATTTTCCACTTTCCCATAGTCCCTTGAGCTTTGGGAAGAAGGCTATCATAAAGACATCCCATTTAAAGCTAAATACTCTAAAGTCACTTACACTAAACATATGGACCAGTTGTGGGTCTCTGTGTTAATCATCCACTGCAAGGTAAAGCATATCTGATGTGCGTTGAGTAGTGCACTAATATATGAGTGCAGTAATATGTCAATAGAGGTCAATTTATTGTCATTTTCCTTTAGCAGAATAATAGTAGGCTTTTCCCCTGGAGCCTATAACCTATCTGGACTTGAGTTCTCATCTTCATTAGAAGCATTGGGTATGGGTTTCAGCCCATGAAGTAGGACTTATATCCAGAAAAAAAAAAACCTAAAATATTAGTTTATTACCCCCATAATGCCTGTGCCACTATTGTACTAATGGTTATATCTTGCTAGCCAGTCACTATTTTGCCTTGTAGTTTTCATATCTGGGTGTGACTGATGAGTACTTTTCTCCTCCAGTAGCATATATAATACCTTCTATCAGTATGAACACTAGTTAGTAGGAGTGAAGCTTCTAATTGGGCACCAGTGCAATTTCTCCATGTTTGATGGCATAAGTATAAGATGTCCTCAACAACTGCTTCAGTGTCTCTTAGTGACTCCATTTTTCCACTCTGGAAATTTGAATTTTATTTCCTGAGTATGCTGATTATATTCTGTTAAAATACATATGATTTTATCCACTGACATGGCTTCTCATAGAAATATACCATCTGAAATTTCTGTTTTTTTCTTCCTTACCATTTCAAAAGCATTATACGTATGCCACCCCTCACTTTACTGGTCTCTCTTACTTGTCTGTGTGTCGCCATGGGTGCTAAGAACTGGCCTTTTGCTGACTCTGCTTCTCTGTTCTACTTTTCTCTTATGTCCAATGACTTTTTCAGGAGATACAATCAGCTTTAACTTTAATACTGCCTATTAAACACTTTTCAAAAATATTTTAGCTTCTTCTACTCTAATGCCTGCACATTTACTTTATAACACACCTTATTCTTATTTTCTCTCTTTCCCTTCTTCCCTGCCTCCCTCCGTCACAATTCTCCTTTTCCCCCTTTCTCTCAAAGAATAGCTACATATCATTTTCAGTTCTGTATAGATAGCTTGGTTCTATGTTATTTCCTTTCCCACATGTGTCTTAAAGACCCTGTCTACATTCTTGTTCTTTCATCTCTTTGTACTTAGGAGCATACATGAGCTTTAATTCATTTTGAACCATGGTCCAGTGTGGGTGGGTCATCACCCGTAGAACATAACACAGGATACCTTCTTTACTGTACTCCCTTATACTGATTGATTTCTTTAACGTGAAGTTTCCAGTTCCCTGTCTTGGAGACACAGAGATAATAGACAAAACCTGATTGGAGAGAGATGAAGACCAGGAAGGTCTTAGCCTTCAGGCAGTGGCTGTTTGCTTTTAACCTCTTTGGATTCATTACCAGTTAAGTTGATATTGCTTGTTCTGAGGTATTGTGTTTTACCTCTCTGCAAGAAAACAAATCTATTCATGGCAATAGGACCCAGAGGCAGTGCTAGCACTGGTGAAATGGGGCTTGCGACACAGTCCTTCTGTCTGCCATAGCCCTGTCCTACCTTCCCTTTCCTCACTGCCAGATAAAAATTGTTCTCTCTTTAATCAGATAAATAAGCTATCAGTCATCTGAGTACTTCTTAATTTAAAAAAGGTGACTCCCCTATATGAGTTAATATACTTCTTATCACCATTTTATAGTTTCAGGAAGGCACACAGTACTGAGATGCATTATATTACACACGCGATAGTATTCAAACCCACTCTTGCCCTTTCTGAAGAGAAGCCCAACTATGTGACTCTTGGAACAGTTCTACAGAGTCTGGTTTACAATTTTCAGGTTGGCTACCACCATACCAACCCCATGCTTCAAATCCCCCATGGCCTTTGTGGTGCACATCTGGCAAACCCATGCTTTACGGCCGTACCTTTCTCTCCTGAACCCAGACAAGTCACCTGGTGAAGGAGAACGCAACACAAACTTAGTTCAGAAACAATGCTAACTGAATCTCTGGGTATAACAACTAAAACCTAATCTTATAAGCCTTATTAAAATCTGATTCCTCCTGTGGCGAATCCTTGCAGATCTGCCATGATACCTGGAAACTCTAGCAGCTACATTTTACCAGTCTGCTGTCCAGTTCCAAAAAGACCTATCTCTTCCCTGCTTCCTCTCTTCCTCTCTCCAACTCTGAAGTCCAGCCTACTTGCCCAGTGATCAGCTCCTTTATTCACTAGGGGATTGGTTCACAAGAAGCCACCTGAGACATGACTCATTCCTCATTCCAGACAGCCTCTCCTTTCCAGAGCAGAATTAACAAGCAGCACAAAGCCATCCACAACGAATTCCCTTTCGATGAATTGAAAAATTCTATTGGTGTTGGAATGGCAAGTGGTTAAATGCTTCTATTTTGCAAATGGTCAATGTGTCTGATGTTTATTGCAAAATATACAGGCAGTGCTATTTTTCTTAAGGTAGATAGTGAAGTCCTTAAGGCCACCACACTTTTCTAAGGGTTACAACTAGGTCTTAAATCTATAAGAGGAAGACGGAGGGAGGGAATTTGGAGGAATCAGGTGGGATGGGAAAGTGGGATTCAGGATCAAGTGCGGGGAAGAGAACTTGAGACCTATCTTAAGGGCAAGTACCAGTCCCTAACTATTAATGATAGTCCATCCCTATTTTGCTTGCAGACAGGAACACGTTGTCCTCCGAGAGGCTCCACCCAGCCGCTGACTCAGATACAGACACCCACAGCCAAACAGTGACTGGAGCTTGGGGATTCTTACCAAAGAATGGGAGGAAGGACTATGGGTCCCAAAGGGAAAAAGAACTCCACAAGAAGACTAACAGAGTTAACTTACCTGGACCCTTGGGACTCTCAGTGTCTGAACCATCAATCAAAGAACACAGGTTGGATCTAGGCCTCTCAGCTCATATGTAGCAGATGTGCAGCTTGACCTTCATGTGGGTCCTAAAGCTGTTGCCTGTATGAAAGATATATTTTACTATCTGGGCCTTGGTGTCAGAGGAAGCACCTAGGCTCTCAAAGACTTGAAGTGCTAGGATGCCCAGGGAGAGGAGGAGAGGGGAGATACTTAAAGGTGTCCCACCCATTCAGAGGAGTGGGGGATGGGTGGGGGAAGGATTGTGGGAAAGGATGACTGGGAGGGGGCAGTGACTGGGATGTAAAGTGAATAAGTAAAAAATAATTAAATAAAAAAAGAGAGAAAAGGAAATTCAATAAAATTCAGCAAATATGACTATAGGAGGAGCTGCCTCCATGAACTGGATGCTTAGAGGACTTTGGATAAAATAGAAATCAATTTACAAATAAAATGCTAAACATAGACTGTGGAAAAAATAAAGTAATCCTTTTCTGTGTAGGCCAGTGCTGCCTTCATCCCTAATCCAGAAGCAATCTTCAATTGACAACCACTTGCAAATAAAACAATGGTTTTCTGCAAGGGAGTCTCATTAGGGAAACAAACCACTCTCAATTGTAGGCTCCATGCCCAGCAGTAGATGGCTAACAGCAAACAAATTCAATGCTAGCTTTTGGTGTTCTTGGTCTTTTAATGTTGACTTAGGGTATTCATTTTTACAGGTCTTGTGGGTATATATTAGGGCTTCCTGATTTTTTTGGGGGGTGGGCAGGTTCCTGTGTATAGGAACATGTGTGTTTCTAAATTTATATGGCTTCATTTTGACTCTTCTGTTAGGTTGGTCTGTTTTATTCTGACTTGTCTGCTTCCTTGCTTGTTTGTATTCCTTTTATCTTATTATTCCTTAGAGGCCTGTTCATTTGCTAAGGAGAGATAGAAAGGGCCGGTAGGGAGGAACAGGGAGGATTATTCTATAATCAGAATAAATTATATTTTAAAAAGATATTTCACTTATAGAAAAGAATATAAAAAATGGTGATAATTAACATTCACAAGGTTCTTCATCAGATGAGCTATTTATTTAAGAAAATAAAAAGAAAAAAAAAACAATTAAAAAGAGCACTGTGGCCTAGCAAGACCCTGAACTCTATCACCAGCACTGAAAATTAATTAATAGAATGGGAGTACACCAAATCACAAGCAGAGATTTGTTTAAATTCTAACAATGTATCTATAGCCATCTTTAAATAAAGGTAAAAATTTCAAGGTATTTAAGAGATAAATTGATTTTTAAAATTTTATTTGCATGAGTATTTTGCCTCCAGATATGCATGTGCACCTTATGCATACCTGGTGCCTATGGACGACACAAGAGAATGTTGGATTCCCCTGGAATTGGAGTCAATTATGGTTGTGAGCCACCACACTGTTGCTGGGAACCAAACCTGGGTCTTCTTCAAAAGAAAGAAGTGCTCTGCTAGCACATCTCTTCAACCCAGTCTTCAAAGTACTTCAACATTTAAAATTACATTTATTCATTTATTTTGTGTGCATGTGTGTGTACATACATACATGTACAGGGATCCTAACTTGCAGGAATCAGCTCTTGCCTTTGACCACATAGTCCCAGAAACTGAATTCAGATCATAACTTATATTGATCCATGTCTGTGCGTAGAAATGGTAAAGAAAAGGATGACCTGTGAGTGACTACTCAGTATGGGGGTGGGGAACTGTTTGGTTATGGAATGTCATGGCCTTTTCTTGCATTTTAGACATTCTTAAACATACTTATGGAAGCCCTTGTAGAGCCTCGCAGCCTCCCAAAAGTATGTCTATTCCTGCTCTTTGTGTTGATCAGCAGTCCTTTCCCAAAGATCAGAACATTGTTAATAAATTTCATTAAGCACAGTTAAAATCCTGTTCTTCATACAAACTCTATAAGCCTACCCTCACTTTAGACATCATGTAATTTTTCTACCAATGATTATATTAGTAACAATTGAATCAAATTTTGGAGCCAAGGCTTATATAAGACGTTCATCTTGCCAAAATATTAATATTGGAAACAGGGTATGTTGTACATAAGCAGAATATAACAAATCCTTTAATTTAACACAAGCCTTTCTGGGTATTAATCTTTGTCTTGGTATCACATCCAAATCTTATAAAATCCAATATGATGTTAATCTCATTTGGAAAAAAATGCAATATATTTACTGAACTATTTTGCAATTGAGCAGAACTGATCCAAAGCTTTTCCTCAAAGCTGAGATTAGATATTTCTCTCTCATCAGCTTTTATCCTTTTCATTTGTTGTTACAATTTTTTTTCTGCTAGTGTGACACCAGGGTTCCTTGCATCAAGCATGTTTTGACGGGTGCCTTAGTTTTTGGCCTTTGGTTTATGCCATGACCTGGATTTAATCAGCTATGTGTTTGCAGTAGATAGAAATTAACACAGAAAACCACAACTGGTCAACATACAGAAACTAAGAGACTATGGACTATTCCGTTCCAAATGACAACTATGTCACACAATCTTTTTCAGGGTTCAGGGATCTCTGTGGAAAAGGGAACCAAAAAAATATGAGCCAGAGATGGTGAAGGACTCCAATAAAACAGTGTTTTCCAGACACAATTGGGCAAGTACACATAAAAACTCAAGTACACATAAAAACTCAAAATCTGGCAACATGAAAAAGACCTGCAGAAGCTCAAATCAGAAAAATTCCCAGCACAAAGGGGAGGGAGGTGGGCATGGAATCCCACCTCTATAAGCAAGGAGCTGCTACTGGCCATGGATCACTTCTGGAAAAATGAAAGTTAGTGTTCTTCAATGGAGTAACATTGGGCATATCAACCATGCTCTATGTCAGGTCCCCTGCTCAAGGGTGGTTGGCCAACATAAAATTGACTTGCTGGGTTTATTCTGTCTTGTTTAGTTTTTAAGAATGACAGAGAACGTGAAATTGAGTACATAGGGAAGTGGAGGGTTTGGTAGGAGTGGTTATGCAAATGTGAAGGCCAAAGGATGATGTCAGGTACCAATCTCCATCTCTCTTCTCAGTTTTCATTCAGGCAGGGTCTCTCAGTTTTACTCAGAGCTCATAGACTTGGCTGGTCCTACTCCAGCTTGACCTGAGGATCCCCTGTCTCAGCCTTCCATAGGCTAGAACGATAGGCTAGCCACTGCACCCATTTGGTATTTATCTTCTGGAATCCAAAATTCTGGTCCTGAAACATAGCAAGTTCTTTAACCACTGAGTCGTTTTCCAGCCCTGAATCTTTCAGTTGTATCTGTATGATGTTGATGTCACACATTGTAGCTAGAATTTGCTGGTGGAATTATAGTCTAAAGCCACAAAAAGGCTAGGCCAGCTCAGTTCTCTATTCATCCTCTGTTCTTTCTGCTTTTGTCTGTTCATCCTGTTGTAGTATTTACATTTATTTTGTCATCCATAGTTTAAATGTAGTGTCTGAAACATTTTTTTTTACCCACACTTGTACTAATCTATCTTTAGTAGCTATCATAACTGCTTATATTCACCTACCTTAATACTATTTAATAAGCATTATTACCATATATTCTAATTTGACTCTCTCCTGCTGGGATAAAACACAAACCAAGAGCAACATGGGGAGGAAAGCGTTTATTTATTTACTTTTTACAGGTGATAGACTCTCATCCAGAGACACTAAGTCAGAAACTCAAAGTGGAATCTGGAGGCAGGAACTGAAGCAGAGGCCACTGAAGAACACTGTTCACTGCTTACTGGCTTGTTCTCTCTGGCTTGCTCAGACTGCTTTCTTAGATCAGGTCTACCTTACCAAGGATAGGACCACCTACAGTGGGCTGGGCACTTTCACAATATTCAAGCAAGCAAATGCCTCCACAGACATGTCCACAGGCCAATGTAATGGGGACAGTTCTTCAGTGGAGGTTTGAGCTTCAAAGTAGGTTTACATTTGTACAAAATTGTACAAAAACTCTGACACCATACCTATCTACCTTCCTAGTATCATTCACTGAGCGTTGTGACCATATCCACCTACATCATTCCCTTCCTTCCATATTTCTGAATTCCTTTGGTTTTTATTTTTAAATTTTCTTCAATTGTATTTTCCTTTAAAAAAGTTCCTCACAGTTCTTGATCAAACCCCTAGTCCCTGCAGTGAGTAAGTAGTACCCACTAATTATTACAGTTCAGATGTCACACTTCATCTTCTGAGGTTGACAAGAAAGACTTGCTGTGTGGCTTATCTACTAACTCCATGTGTGGCACATGCCTGTAAGAGCATATATCTTAACCCATTTCTGTGACCAAGAACAAGAAGTCCCCATCGACGAAGAGTGGAGAAGGTCAAGGTCAGCTTAGCAACATCAGCAAGTCATACTGCAGCCCTTTTAGAAGGGTAAAGCAATCATCAGTGAGATCTACAGACTGTGCTCTACTAGAATAACAGGATCAAGAATTTTCAACTCATTGACTTTTTCATTCCCATGTGTCTGGACACCTGGGACACAAGAAAATAGCATGTTTATCAAGCAGGTGAGTGATTATGGCTTCTACCTACCAGAGGCAGTAATGTGTTTTCCCTTTGCCATAAAAAATGTATAAGAAATTAAGTGAATTCTGACAGAACCTAGAAAGGAATATAGCATCTGAACAGAAAATTGGGATATAAGAAGTAATTATGTGACCTCATTGTTGGATGTGTCTGAAATAAAAATAAACATCTACAAGCACGAGATAATGCATCTTTTTACATGGGTGTATTTTAATTCAGCAACTCAGTTTGAGTGACAATGAGAACTGTGGGGATGCTGCAATGTATCTTCTACCTATTCCTCCTGTCAGACAAGTCCAGTCCAAGGTGTTGTCAGATTCTTAGTGAGGTAACGAGCCACTGCATGAAAAGTGCCACATGAATTATTCTGGAAATTCACTGGAAATGTATTTGTGTTTTCGTGTAACCTCATACTTATAATTCAGTTTGGAGACCATCCTATATGAATGTAGAAACACTGTAATTATGTTCATAAATTGTTTTTTTAAACATGCAAATGAGCATGGTGCAAACTGCATGTATAAGTGTGGGGCGTGCTGTAGAGTGATGATCAATGCCCCTGGGATTAATCAGGGAAAAGTTTCTGGTGGTGGGAGCACTGAATTTTAAACAGAATTTGATGTATTTGTTTATGTAGCACTCATTTATGCTTTCTAATTATAAATATAATGTATTCTTATAATCTTATGTCAATAAATGTGCAAATTTCAAATCAGTAATAAAAGAAAAATGAACAACAATCCCATTGACCAAAGACCCTAATGAGCAACTGACAGGTAGACACCAAGTGATACAAACCCCTCAGGAGCCTCAGTCAACATCAGTGTACGGATCAACGCTCTATTCTCACACTGTTACCAGGTAGCTAGTCAGTTAGGAATTTCCAAATTTTGTTAATATAAACAATTCCAAAAAGCATGTTTGCTGATAACTTTCTTAGCTTAAGTATTATTTTAAGATGCATTTCAAAAATTCAGTCAATCATGATTTGTGACCACTTTACACTTCCTACTTTTTTAATGTTCATGTATAATAAAAGTATCATCTCTGTATAGTTATGATTCTATGTGAAACATTTCTGTATTACCAGCATTTCCAAAAATGTGTCAACATGCTAATTGTTATTTTTCTCCCCACCAAAGTTTGTTAATATGAAGTAATTTAGAAAATATAAATTGTGACATTAATGTACTAGTGAAGGCTGTGTCCTGGACAGCTCTCTGCCAGACCCTGCCTGCCCTTAGGGGTTGGAAGTGAGTTGGTGCAGAGTCAGAGACACAGACTCCAGGAGCAGGTGAGAAATGTTGCAACAGGCTCATCTGAGCACTGCTGCAAGCTCCTTTAGTACCGTCCACCCATGCCCCAATTGGTCCCAAGAAAGCAGCTCTTCTAAACAGCAGTTCCTGATTGGCTGGCATTTTTTGCATTAACTATCCTTGGACTTGCAGAGAGTCCTCAATTAGGTCCTCCTGCAGGAATGCTGGTGTTACAGGTAGTCCTCAGTCAGGTCCTGCTGCGGGAGATGCTTTTGCAACTGCATAGCCTCCAATGTTTACATAGAGCTGGCCCAGCTGTTCCTGCTACAGCATTAAAGAAGAAGTAAATGCAGGCCTCCAAGTTAAAAAAAAAAAAAGGAGAGATTCTCATTATGAAAAAAATATATTAAAAGTATAGGTTCCTCCCAAAGAAAACTACTTCAACAAATACAGACCAGTATAATACTGTAGTAGACACAGACAACTTAATGTCAAAGGAGTAATCAAAATTAGTTATTGAAGTTCTTTTTTAAAATTCAATTTAATTAATAGTTTTGCAAAGAAACATAAATATTAAACATCAAAAATAAATTGTTGCATATGATAAAGTAATTTAGAACCAATTATACTTAATTTAAAAAATATATTCACTTTATATCCCAATCACTGCCCCTAGGTTCCCCCTCATACTGTCCCTCCCTCCCATCATTACCCATCCCTTCTCCTCTGAGGGTGAAGGCCCTCGGGTATCCATCCTGCCAACCCTGGCACATCAAATCTTTGCAGGGCTAGGTGCATCCTCTCCCACTGAGGCCAGACAAGACAGCTCAGTTAGGGGAACATATCCCATAAACAGGCAACAGCTTTAGGGATAGATTCCAATCCAGTTGTTGGGGAATATACATGAAGACTGAGTTGTACATCTGCTACATATGTGTGTGGGAGGGGGGGTTAGATCCAGTACATATATGCCCTTTGGTTTTGGTTCTTGAGAACCCCCAAGGGTCCACATTAGTTGACTCTATTGGTCTTCCCGTGGAGTTCCTATCTCTTTCTGGGCCATCAATCCTTCCCCCCAACTCTTTCGTAAGTCTGAGCTCCATCTAAAGTTTGGCTGTGAGTCTCTGCATCTGTTTCAGTCAGCTCCTGGGTAGAGTCTCTCAGAAGAACAAAGAAAGTCTCTCAGAAGAAAGTTTAACAAGCCTTGAACTGCTTGTTACAGGAGACAATTTTCTGACAGACCACCTATGGTTCATAGGCACACTGAAACTGAAATAAGAGCTGATGAAACTGAAACACTTCCTGAAGCAAAGAACATGATCAGTATATCAGAAGGGCAGCCTACAGATTGGGAAAGGACCTTCAGCATATAATTAATATATAATATGTATATTAAATTGAACAAGGAGTTCAAGGCTTTTCCCCACTTTCTGTTCTATTAGATTTAGTATATCCAGTTTTATATTGAGGTCTTATGTGGAATAAGGGCTGGCAGGAGCGCACACTTGTGCAACCATTTTGGAAATCAATTTGGTGGATTCTCAGAAAACTGGAATAGTTCTGTCTCAAGACCCAGCTATGAATCTCCTGGGCATATACCCAAAAGATGCCCCAGGATACTACAGGGACATTTGCTCAAATGTGTTCACTGCACTTTTATTCTAATAGCCAAAACCTGTAATATTAATATGTATATTAAATATATATATTAATTAACAGTATTATTAACAGTATCAATGACTGGTACTTGCCCATGGATGGTTCTCAATTGGGGCTGGTTATTGGTTGGCAATTCCCTCAGTCTCTGCTCCATCTTTTTATTATATTTCTTGTAGACAGGATAAATTTTGGGTCAAAAATTTTATGGATAGGATAGTGTCTCTATTGCTCCACTGGGGTTCCTGCCTGGCTACAGGAGGTGTCCTCTTCAGGTTTCACATTCCCCTCTCCTGGGAGTCTCAGCTCCGGTCACCCCCATTAATCCCTAGGATCCTCTCCCACCCAGGTCTCTGGCACATCCTAAAGACACACCCCAGTAGTCGACCCCCAACAGCTGCAGATTTCTATTCATTCTCCTGACCCCTTGGCCCTCTATACTGTCTCTCCTATATCTGAACCTGAACACCCCATTCACATCCCCATTCTCTCTCCCACCCTATTCACTCCTTCCATCTGCCTCATATGATTATTTTGTCCCCCCTTCTAAGTGAGATTCAAGCATCCTTGCATGGGACTTCCTCCTTGTTTACCTTCTTTGGGTCTGTGGAGTGTAACATGGGTATCCTACACTTTATGGTGAGTACATATATACCATGAATGTCCTTTTAGGACTGTGGTACCTCACTCAGGATAATATTCTCATTTCATCCTTTTCCCTGCAAAATTCATTATGTCTTTGTTTTTAATAGCTGAACTGTATTCCATTGTATAAATGAACCACATTTTCTGTATCCATTCTTCAGTTTAGAAACATCTAGGTTGTTGCCAGGTTTTGGCTATTAGAATAAAAGTGCAATGAACACATTTGAGCAAATGTCCCTGTAGTATCCTGGGACATCTTTTGGATATATGCCCAGGAGATTCATAGCTGGGTCTTGAGACAGAACTATTCCAGTTTTCTGAGAATCCACCAAATTGATTTCCAAAATGGTTGCACAAGTGTGCGCTCCTGCCAGCCTTTATTCCACATTCTTGACAAAACGAGTTTTTGATCTTAGCCATTCAATGGGTGTGAGGTAGAATCTCAAAGTTATTTTAATTAGCATTTCCCTGATGCCTGAGGATACTGAACATTTAAGTGCTTCTCAACCATTTGAGATTACTCTGTCGGAGTTCTCTGCTTGGCTCTGTACCCAATTGTTAAATTGGGCTATTTAGGTTGTTGGTGTCTAATTTTATATATATATATTACATATTACATATTATGTATTATTTTATATATTATATATTAATTATGTATTATGTATTATATATTGTACATTATATATTATATATTAATTATATATTATGTATTATGTATTATATATTGTACATTATATACTATATATTATATATTAATTAGTCCTCTTTCAGATGTAAGGCTGCTGAAAGTCCTTTCCCAATCTGTAGGCTGCCCTTTTGATATACTGACCATGTTCTTAGCTTCAGGAAGTGTTTCAGTTCCATCAGCTCTTATTTCAGTTTCAGTGGGCCTATGAACCATAGGTGGTCTGTCAGAAAATTGTCTCCTGTAACAAGGAGTTCAAGGCTTTCCCCCACTTTCTGTTCTATTAGGTTTAGTATATCCAGTTTTATATTGAGGTCTTTGATCCACTTGGACTTGAGTTTTGTGCAGGGTGATAGATATGGATCTATTTGAATTCTTCTACCTGCAGACATCCAGTTAGACCAGTACCATTTGTTGAAGACACTTTCCTTTTTCCATTGTATGGTTTTGCCTTCTTTGCCAAAAGTTAAGTCTATAGATGTGTAGGTTTATTTCAGTGATTTCCATTGTGTTCCACTGAACATCCTGTCTGTTTCTATACCAATAACACACAGGTCTTATCACTATTGCTCTGTAGTACAGTTTGAGGTCAGAGACTGTGATGCGACCTGGGGTTCTGGTATTGTTTAGGATTGTTTTAGCTATTCTGAGTTTTTTTGGTTTTGTTTGTTTTTTGTTTGTTTGTTTGTTTTATTTTTCCACATGAAGTTAAGAATTGTTCTTTCAAGGTCTGTAAGAATTGTGTTGGAATTTTGATGGGAATTGTATTGAATCTATAGATTGCTCTTGGTAAGATGGCCATTTTCACAATCTTAATCCTATCTATCCATGAACATGAGAGATCTTTCCATATTCTGATATCTTCCTCAGCTAATTTCTTCAGAAACTTGAAAATCTTGTCATCTAGGTCTTTCACTTGCTTGGTTAGAATTACACCAAGATAATTTATATTAATTATGGCTATTGTATTTCCCAAATTTCTTTATAGGCTCATTTGTTTAAAAGAGGGGTACTTATTTTTTTAGTTAATTTTGTATCCAGCCACTTTGCTGAAAGTGCTTTTCAGCCAAGGGAGTTATCTAGTAGAATTTTTAGGATCATTTATGTAAACTATCATATCAACTGTGAATAGCAATACTTTGACTGCTTTCTTCCCAAATTGTGTCCCTTTGATCTCCTTTGATTGTCCTATTGCTCTAGCTAGAACTTCAAGTAGTCTATTGAATAGATAGGGAGAGAGTGACTAGCCTTGTCTTGTCCCTGATTTTAGTGAAATTGTTTGAAGTTTCTCTCCTTTTAATTTGATATTGGCTATTGGCTTGCTATATATTGCTTTTATTATGCTTGGATATGTACCTTATATCCATGATCTAAGACTTTTAACATGAAAGGAATTCTGGGTTTTGTCAAGGGCTTTTTTTAGTATCTACTGGGATGATCATGTGACTTTTTTCTTCAGTTTGTGTGGTAGATTACATTGATGAAATTGCATATACTGAACCATCTTTGTATCCCTAAGATGAATTCTACTTGATGATGGTGGATGATATTTCTTATATGCTTCTGGATTCAGTTTGTGAATATTTTATTGAGTATTTTTGCATCAATGTTCACAAGAGAAGTTGGTCTGAAATTCTCTTGCTTTGTTGAGTCTTAATATGGGTTAGGTATCAGGATGATTATGGTCTCATAGAATAAGTTTAGCAGTGTTCCCTCAGTTTCTATTTTGTGGAATTGTTTGAGGAGCTAGTTAATTGGTAGTAATTCTTCTTTGAACACCTCGTAAAACTCTGTGCTAAAACCATCTGGACCTGGGATATATCTACCTTTATTGCATTGATATGTTTCTTTTTTTTTCAAATGATGGATTTTATTTTTTTATTAGATATTTCGTTTATTTACATTTCAAATTAGATCTGCTTTCCCAGTTTCCCCTCTTGAAAAAAAACAAAAACAAAAACAAAAACAACAACAACAACAAAAACCTATTCCTTCCCCCATCCCCCTGCTCACCAACCCACCCTTTCCCACGTCCTGGCCCTGGCATTCCCCTACACTGGGGCATAAACCTTCACAGGACCAAGGGCCTCTCCTCCCATTGATGACCCACTAGGCCATCCTCTGCTATACATATGCTGCTGGAGCTATGAGTTCCACCATGTGTTCTCTTTGGTTGGTGGTTTAGTCCCTGGGAGCTCTGAGGGTACTAGTTAGTTCATACTGTTGTTCGTCCTAAGGGGCTACAAACCCCTTCAGCTCCTTCGGTCCTTTCTCTAGCTCCTTCACTGGGGACCCTGTGCTCAGTCCAATGGATGACTGTGAGCCCCTACTTCCGTATTAGTCAAGCACTGGCAGAGCCTCACAGGAGACAGCTATATCAAACTGCTGTTAGCCAGCACATGCTGGCATCCACATTAGTGTCTGGGTTTGATGATTGAATATGGTAAGGATTCTCAGGTGAAGCAGTCTCTGGATTGTCCTTCCTTCAGTCTCTGTCCCATACTTTGTCTCTGCAACTCCTTCCGTGGGTATTTTGTTCCCCCTTCTAAGAAGGAATGAAGTATCCATACATTGGTCTTCCTTCTTCTTCTTAAGTTCCTTGTGGTTTGTGGATTTTATTTTGGGTATTCTGAGCTTCTGGGCTAATATCCACTTATCAGAGAATGCATACCATGTGTGTTCTTTTGTGATTAGGTTACCTTACTCAGGATGATATTCTCCATATCCATCCATTTCCCTAAGAATTTCATAAATTCATTGTTTTTAATAGATAGTAGTATTCCAGTGTGTATATATATATACCACATTTTCTGTAGCCATTCCTCTGAAATGAACCCATACACCTATGGTCACTTGATCTTTGACAAAGGAGCTAAAACCATCCAGTGGAAAAAGCATTTTCAGCAAATGGTGCTGGCACAACTGGCGGTTAGCATGTAGAAGAATGTAAATCTATCCATTCCTATCTCTTCATACAAAGCTCAAGTCCAAGTGAATCAAGAACCTCCACATAAAACCAGATACACTGAAACCAATAGAAAAGAAAGTGGGGGAGATCCTTGAGCACATGGGCACAGGGGAAAATTTCCTGAACAGAAAACCAATAACTTATGCTCTAACATCAAGAATTCACAAATGGGACCTCATAAAATTGCAAAGTTTCTGTAAGGACACTGTCAATCAGACAAAATGGCAACCAACAGATTGGGAATAGATTTTTACCAATCCTGTATCCAATAGATGGCTAATATCCAATATATACAAAGAACTAAAGAAGTTAGACCCCAGAGAATCAAATAAATAACCCTATTAAAAATGGGGTACAGAGCTAAACAAAGAATTCTCAACAGAGGAATACCAAATGGCTGAGAAACACCTAAAGAAATGTTCAACATCCTTAGTCATCAGGGAAATGCAAATCAAAACAACCCTGAGATTCCATCTCACACCAGTCAAAATGGCTGAGATCAAAAACTCAGGTGACATCAGATGCTGGCGAGGTTGAGTAGAAAGAGGAACACTCCTTCATTGCTGGTGGAATTGCAAGCTGGTAGAACCACTCTGGAAATCAGTTCAGAGGTTCCTCAGGAAATTGGACATAGTATTACCAGAGGACCCAGCTATACCACTCCTGGGCATATACTCAGAAGATGCTCCAACATGTAATAAGGATACATGCTCCACTATGTTCATAGCAGCCTTATTTATAATAAACAGAAACTGGAAACAACCCAGATGCCCCTCAACAGAGGAATGGATACAGAAAATGTGACATATTTTTATATACAGCAGAATGATGGATCTTATTTTCATATCCATTCTCATAGCCTGTGTCTTTTTACTTGGGAATTATGTTCATTGATGTTGAAAGATATCAATAACCAATGATTGTTAATTCCTGTTATTTTAATGTTGGAGGTATTAGTGTACGTATTTGTGTGTGTGTGTGTGTGTGTGTGTGTGTGTGTGTGTGTGTGTGTGTGTGCTTTCCTTATTTTGTTTTTGCTACTAGGGAATTACTTATTTCCTGTGTTTTCTTTGGTGTAGTTTTCCTCTTTGGGTTGGAGTTTTCTATCTAATATTTTCTGTAGGGCTGGATTTGTGGAGAGATATTGTTTAAATTTGGTTTTGTCTTGAAATTTCTGTTTTCTCCACCTATGGTTATTTAGAGTTTTGCTGGGTATAGTATTCTGGGCTGGCATCTGTGGTTTGTTAGGAATTGCAAGATATCTGTTCAAGCCCTTCTAGCTTTAAGAGTCTCTGTTAAGAAGTATGGTGTAATTCTGATAGGTTTACCTTTATGTTACCTGCCTTTTTTCCCTTTCAACTTTTAATATTCTTTCTTTGTCTGTAGATTTAGTGTTTTGATTGTTACATGGCAAAAGGATTTTCTTCTCTGGTCCAGTCTAATTGGTGTTCTGTAAGTTTCTTGTATGTTTGTAGGCATTTCCTTATTTTAGATTGTACAAGTTTTCTTCTACTTTTGTTGAATATACTTTTTTAGATTTAACATTTTCTTTATCTGATGTATCAATTTCTTCTATTGTATCTTCTACACCTGAGATTCTCTCTTCCACCTCCTGTATTCTGTTGCTGATGTATGCATCTGTTGTTACAGTTTTCTTCCCTAGGTTTTTCCATCTCCAGGATTCACTCAGTTTATGTTTTCTTTATTTCTTTTATTTCCATTTTCAGGTCTTGAACAGTTTTATACATTTCCTTTTCCTGTTTAATTGTATTTTCCTGTATTTCTTTCAGGGATGTATGTGTTTTCTCTTTAAAGGCCTCAATTATCTTTATAAGGTTGAATTTGAGCTCATTTTCTTGTGCTTTGGTTGTGTTAGGATGTCTACAGATTGCTATAGTAAGGTAGATGTGCTCCAAAGGTGTCATATTGCACTGGCTTTTGTTGGTTGTGTTCCTTGAAGGGTCTTTAGCCTCCTGGATATCCCTGGATGTTCCTGTGGTAGCAAGTATTGGAAGGGGAGCTAACCTGGATGCTTCTGATGTAGCAGGCCTCTGGTAAGTATCCTTGGGCTGGACAGTGAAACTCATGGAGTTGTGCAAGTCTCCCAGAAGTTGTGTGTAATTCTGTAAGGTTCCAGTTCAGCAAGTCAGTGTGGTTCTGGACCAGCATTTTTTTATGAAAGCAGGGTAAGAGCTACCAGGCAATGAAGGTTCAGGTGGCACTGCAGGCTGCTCATGGCAACTGAGTATGCCCCAGAGGACTTGGTAGGCAGAGAAATTAGGTGCAGAAAGGGAATCTAAATTGTATGGTTCCAGATCAGCAAGTCTGATGAAGGTGGGCAGAGAGGTCCCAGATAATCTACTGGAGTTATCTTACTTAGGAGGTTAAAAACAAAGTGTAAACTCTCATCAAATCAGCCATACAGGATTAATAAAAATGAGTTTCACATAAAATTCCCAGTGTGTCAGTAAGAAGTTGTTTGTAAAGGTAAACATGTAGTGATGTGGTAAGATCTACCAACTTTGCTCCTCCAAATTAATTTGTGTGTTACAGGACCAAAATTGTTACCACAGCTACCACTTTTAGGCAAGCTGTCCTTCCTTTGATTACCAACCATGTTTTTTTCACCTAAATACCTTATTGGATCTTGGACAGCATCTGAGTTAGCATTTTTGATCTATTCAAAACACAGGAGCCATGAAGAAGGGTATCTAAAGCTAATTATTTTGCTAATTGTAACTGTCATCAGCTTTGTGTGTGTGTGTGTGAGTATAAGAATATAAATATGTAATTGATGGGTTTTATAATCCACTGTGAAGCTCCAGGGCTTCAGAATGGCTATTCTTCATTGTAAAAATATTCATTGAACTGCAGGCTTCAGGTCTGGGCAAGTACTTGCTTGAATGTCTGTGTTAATTTAACTGCATGATGTTTTTAATTTGCAAGTTTTATTTAAATAAAGTGATTTTTATTATAACAAGGAATATTGTAGTTATGAAGCTTGCTCATTTAATGTCAATTGTCCATCTTCTAGTTTAAATAGAGCTTCTCTCAGCTCTGGTCTGTCATTCATAATTCAAATTAATTTGAGTTTGTCTTTTCTCAATGTATGAAGTTTCCCTTGATGCCTATAAAAACCTGCCCAGGTAAGGTGTTCATAAGCAGATTTCTATGGAGAGAGGAAGAGAGTAAAAGAGAGAGGGGGGAGAGAGAGAGAGAGAGAGTGCAGAGCCAACTAACCTAGGCCCAGAGGGCTCACAGAGACTGAACCAACAACCAAAGAGCATATACCATCTGTGCCTAGGCCCCCTATACATTTGTAGCAGATGTTCAGCTTGACATTCATGTGGGTCCCCTAACAATTGGAGTTGTGGCTGTCTCTGTGTTGCCTCTGTGTTGCCTGCCATTGAATGCCTTGGTTAAGTCTTACCAGGAGAAAATGTGTCTAGTCCTGCAGGGACTAGATGTCCCATGATGGAGTGGTATTCAAGGGGCCATCCCCTTATCTGAGAAGAAGGGGAGGGGCTAATGGGGAGAGGGATTTATAAGTGTGAAACTGGAAGGAGAGTGGTGGGAGCTTAGATACTGATGTAAAGTCAGTATGAAAAATAAATTATTGAGAAAAAAAGAACCTGAATTATAACAATCCTTCCAGGGCAATGCTCATAGATGTCACAGGCCTAAATGTCCTTTATATATTTTTATATTATTACCAGTTCATTCTTCTCATTGACTATACTTATCCTGTCGCATGTTCAAGACTATAGAAGTGGCTAAGAATTAACCTTTGTGCTGCTAAAAGTCAGGTAAAACTCCTCAGGAGTGACATTAAAGGCCCTGGAAGAAGCTCCATGGCTTCTTTTCCAGCTATACCATCTGTGAGATATTGAGAATTTTGTTAATGGTGGCTTTCTTTGCTCTTTCCATTGTCTCTTCTATGGGAGTGTATGATATTTACAGTACAATCTCTTAAATACTCATGGCTGATTAAGGGGAAAAATGGGTTGACTTAACAGTAGAGCTGTTTCTTAGGGTCCCATTGTCTCCAGGATCCTGACTGTAACAGGCTAAAGGACAAATCTTAACTTTAGTGTAACATTTAGATAAAGCTTAATAAAAATCACATTTAAATAAATTCAAATTTTTGTTAGAACATATTTCAGGTAGTTAAAGCCTCATAGTTCTTCCACACATTTACAAACACATAAAATAGTGTTGAGTCTAAATTACCTGTGTAACACAACAAATTCAGGATTACCTGTTCATATATAATTAACCTATAAGGTTCTTGTCCACAGCAAATGATAGGTCAACTTCATTAACACTTGGATTTCTTTAAAGGCTCTTTCACAGACTTTTTCAAGATCCACTTTACTGCATTCTAAAAGTTTGCTTCTCACAAAAAAAGCTGATAGTTTAATAGTGTTACATTCCAGCATGGGCCATCTAAGAAGGCAACTTCTGATAACCTTGGGCAGAATACTGTCTTGGAAGTAAGAAAATGAAATATGCTTGAGCTATGAATCCCCATACTTTAACCCTGCAGTTGCAGCTTGGGATATGAAGGCATCTGTCCCTCTGAAGAACTGGAAAAGATAACAAAAATTGAAAGAGTTTGGTGATATTACCTGAAGAAGTTTGTTACTGAATCCAGTGATATAGGGTAGACCAGACCACTTGTCCTTTGAATAACATGCAAACATTTGTTCAGATGTGCTCCCATTGTCTACAGATGTGAGTTGGGAAGGAGAGGGAGGTCCATAAGAGTCAGAAAACAGTCTTTTCTTTTCTCAGTGCAATTATCTAGACACAGGGAAAAGCTACCAAAGTAATGCTTGTTTTCAAAGGGCCATCCTTAAACATTCTAGCATCTCAAATTGCCTACTAGTCTCTGTTAAGATAAAATGAGGTAATCTTTAATTTCATTCTCCATAGGATTTTGACAAGTTATGTAAGGGCTAAAAGCAAGCTTGTTCACAGAAACAAATCATCTGAATCAGGACCCACTTCACTGCATTCTAAAAGTTGAGGTTTTAGGTTTTAGAATGGGGTTCCCTTTTATCTTTTTGTTGTTGTTGTTGTTGTTGTTGTAATATCTGGGCACAGGAATATCTGCTCATTTGCCTGTTCATCTAAAGAACAGTTCTACTTGTAGGGCAATGTTAGAATTTAGATTGCCATTAAGAGATCAGCTTTGAACTTTGCCTATGTTGTAATAGGACCACACCATGAGATTAAAGAAATTGAGTCACGTATACCTTGTTTGGAGAACATGTGGCTCAAATGTATGTGTATCAGTAGCTAAAGGGGTATCTAAAGAAAGCAAGATCTGATGTCTCATCTCAGGAGGCCAGATTTCTTCCTTTGAAAGCTTCTGTTTAGACTGAACTATGATGTTGGAAAATACTAGACATTTTCCCTCAAGGTCTGAGAATCAAAGGAACCCCCACTAACTCAGGATGCACTTAAAATTACCTGTTGAAGAGTGTGAAGTGGCAGGGAAATTTTAGTGATCCCCTCAAAACAGACAGGAGCTCATCTGATCCAAAACAGACAGGAGCTGATCTGATGTAATTACAGTCGGGCCATTTTATTTGAGCTAGCTCTGGCCCCTTGGCATACCATCATCACACAGGACAGTTTTGATGATGAGGGACCCTGAATGTCTATCAGGGTAAGACTTTATAGTAAGCAGCAAGCATGGGGTGAAGGTGCAAGCATCTAATTGGGAAGTTACTGTAGCCCTTAACATAAGTGGCTGGTGCTGGGAGTCATATCGAAACTTAATTTCTGTTTCTCTCTGCACTAGTGGTCATTAGACAGGGGATGGGTTTATAACCTGGGGGCACAGTTCCCTTGGGGTAATAACTTGGAGACACTGGTCTTGTTGAAGGTGAGCCTAGAGACTGGAAATAGGTTTGAGTGTTATTGGGGAGTAACTTGGAAACTAACGCTAGGTGCTAGCCTGTTAGTTTACCTGAGTTCCAACTTAGATCAGGTTCTCTAAAATGGAGTCTGAATTTAAAAGATTTGGCCTCTCAAGAGCATTACTTGCCCAATGGAAAAAATAAAGAAGAGTGTGCCGTTGGTCCTGTCTCTTTGGTCCTGTCTCTTTGGTCCTGTCTCTTGTTGCCTTTAGTTCAAACTCCTGATGTTATGGATGCATTGCAAGAGGTACTCGGTTTGAGGAGGATAAAAGTGTCAGGATTCTCTGTTCCTGCCTACCTTCAACTTGGAGTTCTTTAATCCTCTGCCAATTTGTTGTTCTTCATATTGCCAAGAGGAAAAAAAAAAAGATATGATTAGACTGACTTGTAACAATTGGTCTTAAAACCACCTTTCTCTAATTGCCTGCTGGGATGCTTTGATTCCTCCATCCTACCCTGCCCCTTTTCAATGTTTTCTATAACATGCCAACCTTCCATGTTCAAGAGGTTTTCTTGCAGCCAAAGCATCTTTCAACTCTTTATCTTACTATTAACTCTCCTAGGGCATTCTAACCTCATATACCATCTCTAATTTCTATTCTCCTCAAACTTTATGCAATTCACTCCAACTTCCTGCACTTATCCTTTCTAGGTTTGCCATAACGTTCCTTTCCATTTTGAAAACCCCAAAATTATTTCATAGGAAAAACTCTTTGCATACATAAACCCTTTCTTGTATAAAAGCATCAGACAGCTTTGGCACGACCTTCTACTTAGTGACTCTCTTTAAATTTATTTATTCACATGTATGCCTTATCATCTCTGTACCTTTACCATTAAAATGAGTCCTCAAAATATACTCATCTCAGCACTACACACTTCTCTTACCTCACATCCCTCCATCACGTCTATGGTATTAGGAAGGCTCCTGTAAAGAGATGCCACCATACCCATGGCTGAGACCACCAGCCATCTTTACTATACTTGTCTTCCATCTCTCCATTATTTGCTGTTCCCATGTACAGCAAGTATCTCAAATCCTCTTCTTACCAAAAATATTTTAGTATTTCTGTACTCATTTATTTCTTTTCCTTTATTATCCCTAGGTCCAGAGGTAACTACTTTTGAGGCACACATAATTGAAGAAAGTTATTCCATAATTTCTGGACCATATGCCCTGCCCTAATTTGTTTTGTCTGCCTAGTTTTATATTTCATAATCAAGACTCCTATAATCAAATTTCTTCCAATTTGTTACATTCATGGTTAGCAGCCTCATTAAATCATACATAAGAAAGCAAAAGAGAGAGTAGCCAAATAAAGGAAACTAAAGGAAATTTTAGTCAAATTCCCTTTAAGAGACTGCCTGCAGATCTCCACACAACACCCTAATGAATGGTCGAGATCAGATTCAGTCAAGAAAGCTTTCCACTGGCTTTGGGGTGTTGCCCTTTCCAGAAACCATTACCTGTGTCAGAAGCTCAACTCAGCTCCTTGTAACCATGATATTTCAATGAAATAAAACTAGAGCAAAACAAGACCAAAGTTCCCAATGCCAAGTATGGGAGAAGATGGACTTTTTCCTCAGCCAGCCTGACTTCTTAGAATTTACACCAGCAGCCATGTTATTTGCCCTTTCAGAGTCCCAGTGTTTTGCTCAAAGGGACTATGGTGGCACACAGAGGCTACAAAAAGCAAAAATAAGCTTCACTCACCTTTCCAAAGAGATGCCATCTGTTTCCTTTCCAAAATTACCTTTTGAAGATCTTCCCAACCAATCTACAAACTGAGGCAGTCAATTTTCTTCCAACAGGGTCCTTGTTTTCTCTCCAATAATTAAATGGGCAGACAGAGAAGGGTGAACAAATCAGAACATTAATAACATGGGATTAACTATCTAAAGTGAAAACACTGGAGAGGAAAACAGTGAGATAGGAACTCTGCACAGAAGCAGGGTAGCTGAGAGCTTCCTAAGAAGCCTTAGAGGTGTAGCTCCCACAGATCTCAGGAGCTGAACAACAGGTCTCAGAGGCTACAGTGAGGTATTGGAAAGAAATAAATGATAGGTCCCTGTTTCAGGAATGAATTTCAGTCTATATGAATGATTCATTCTTGGAGCCAGAGGCAGGAATAAGTCCCCATGCCTGAAACCACAGGTTACAGACATAGGAGCAATGGAAGCCCAGATGACGCCTGCAATTCTTGGAAGATTCTATCTTCAGTAAGTCTTGAAGGCCGAGACAGTCTTCCTTCTCTTCCCTTTAAGACAAGTAACCCAGCGAGTCTGACTTGAAGTCCTCAGTCTTCCTCCTTTCTGTTCCATCTGGGAGCGAGGCTCCCAGCTTCAGCCTTAAGCCAGTTGAGGGCTTTATTCAAGCCAGATTGGCAACCTAGGGAAAACAGTGTGCACACATGTATGTGGTTACAGGTAGGCTCTGATTGGCTGGCTATACATACAAAGTGAAGTACAGAATAAAGCCCAAGGGAAAGAGAATTGTAAAGCTGGTAGAGTGGAAAAGGGAGGCCTGCCAGAAGGTATCCCAAACAAGTCAATGGTTCTGCTTCTTGCTAAGATGGTGGTAGGGAATTATGGAGTCAGCTGACAGGAAAGACAGTCTTATCCCAGGAGTTTCAAACAGTTTGTGATTGTTCTGTGATGGATCGCCTTTGCACCCAGGCCTGCTCCAAGGAGGAGCCCTGTGTGGACCTATCATGCTGCTATTAGGTCCAGCTCTAAACCTGAGTCCCTGATGCTGGGTGTTAACTGGCTTCAGCTGTATCTGAGTCTTTTGACACTGACCCATTAGCTTTAGTCCTTGTTGCAGGTCAGCCAACATTCAGAACCCTCCCTAACCTTATCTTCTGCTTCTGGAATGAAACTTTTCAAACACCAAAAAAAAAAGGTCTCTGTGGAAAAGGCCTTTGCTGTGCAAAAATTAGGACAAGAGTTTGGACCCCCGGAACATACATTAAAGCTAGATGGGTGCAGAAGCCTCTATAATGTCAGAACTTTGAGGCAGAGATGTGGCATTCACAGGGCAAGCTGGCAAGCTAAACTAGCTAAATTGTCATGCTCCATGTTTAGCAAATGACCTTGCCTCTCTATATAAAGTGGAGCAAGTGACCTTGCCTTTATATATAAACTGGAGAGTAAAGGGATGTGCCTTCCAGGCTGGGTAGGCTTTTAAATTATAGTGTGTCTCATGTGGGAACACATTCCAGGGTGGTGCTGAGAGCCTATGGTTTGCTTCATGTTGCTCTTTCCTACTCTAAAGTGATAAGACTAGATGGAAGGTGAGGCCTACCGAGGTCTTTGCTTCCTTCTCTAAGGTATCTACCATTCTGAACATAGAGAATAATCTTCATCCTGTTAAATATACAATATCTTGAAAAAATATTTTTGTAAACTTTTTAAATAATATAAATGGCATATCTGTTGAAAAATTCACTTAGCACTTGGTGAGTTTTACCTATAATTGTGTTTGCATAAGTCATTTGAATTCAAGGCAATATTTACTTAATTTAATACACTTCATCTTTAGGAAAAGTGAAGCTGGTTTTAAAAAGCCTATTAAAACTGTGCTTTAAACAATATCCTACTACTGTAGGAATGGGAAAATATTTCTCCAGAGTAGAAACTCCCTATAGAGAACTTAATAAATTTCAAAAGTATGCTTGTTATCAACTTTAAATGGTATTACCAAATTGCTCCTCAAAGAAATTATTTAAAGCCATTCTTTGTTTGCAAAATTCTATTATAATGTGTCATGAAGAAAAGCATCAATTTTCTTTTGGAAGAAAATTGAAAATGCCATATGGGTCAGGTCCACTTAATTTGCAAACTCTTGCCACCTTCTTTTTCTAAGATAATTCTTACAACCACAAAGTGGATAAGACAATTTCATAGCTCAGTCAAAATGCCCTTTCATGCACTTCTCTGAGGCATGACTAATAACACTAGCAAGGGAATAAACTATTAAGACCTCCAACACTCCTGGTTCAGAGTTTGTCTTCACTAGGGAAATGAGATGGATATTTGAGCAAATTATAATACATAATTAATGGCAGGAAAGAAAATCATGGTCCTTAACTTAAAACTGTGCAAATTTGTAACCCAGTTTATTCACACACTTTTTGTATTGTATTTACAAAGTGATGGAATTTACAGTTATTGACTAATGACAGGAAGTAGTTACAATCATTAAACACATATAATACATTTACTTACCCTGGAATTTTAGGCTTCAGTGAATATATGGTGTAATGGGAGAATTATGAGTATCTACAAAGAGCATTATAAGTCATACGATGAGTGCTGCTTATTAAGGCAAAGTTCTAATTAACCTTGGGGTCCCCCAAAATTCCATAATAATTTACCCCCTTTTTTCCCAGTGAGTATTCATTGGCTGTTATTTTGTCTGAATATATTTTTTCTGTTTTTTTTTCTTTTTCCTTCTTTCTTCCCTTATCTTTTCAAGGAAAAATAAATGGAACACTTCATAAAGTTGAATAAAGTTATCAACAAACTAAACCAAATTGACATTTCAAAAATATTCTAGCCAACATCTATAGAATGCATGATTTTCAAGTACATGGGGAATATTGGTTCTATGCTACGCACACTCGTCTACTCCAGTCATATCCAAAATATCGGGGATAAAATCCTGATTAAGGATAAGAGGCAATAAGGATCCAAAAGGAGTTCTGTGCCTCCTGGATATTCAGACAGTCGCTGGTATCTCCTAACTCAGACGTGTTCTAGATCAGTATTTCCAATCCTCAACACGGCCTCATAATTAGGCATAAAGGTACACCAAGAAATGATTTGTAAATGGCTAGATTGGACATTGTTTCCTGGCCAACACAATGTTACCAACCTACCCTAGTTTAATACCAAGCTGTCCATAACTTGGAATTTCTCTCAAGGAATCTGTCTTGCCAGAGTTGGCAACAGAGGTCAAGCACATTCCTTAAGGCAGTTAGAAATGTTTTACATACTAGAGAGTAATGAAGGGCTTCCATTCAAAGACATTAGCTAGAAGTGTTAGGTCGGAACTCCCCACTACTTGCCTCCAGCAGAACCATAGAATTAGCATAAGAATATCAAAATACCTCAACAAGGAGGGCTCCACTCCTCTTCTTCCTGTTTCACAATTAGCTACCAGACCCTGCTGACCTTGGTGTGGAGGTCACTTGCCTACATGACCTCAGTCTTGCGTCCCCTGCTGTAACCCCCACCTGCCTATGTGACTCTTGTCATCTGCCCTGCTTTCTGTATACCATATAAGCGGGCTTTTCACTTGGTACAGAAGGACTTGGACTTGGACTCGCATACAGGACTAGCACTATGGACACGCAGAAGGACTCGCACTAGAACTTAGATGGGCTAGGACTCAGATTCATGCAATCCGCAGTCCCCAGGGCCCAGAGCACTTGGGCCCGGGGATGCAGCACCAGTCCAGAGGAGATAGCTACTGCTTTAGACCCAGTGTGTTTTAGATGGCTTCACATGTACCTTAAATGCTGAGCTGCCAGATTTACCATCTCTCTTTTGCAATGACTGTAAAAGTCTGATGCCATTTTTAAGAAATACATTCAGATCCTGTACTTCATGTGTCGTCTCTGCCATCATTTCTTCGCCTACACCTTGTCGACCTGACTAGGACGCTATTTCTCCTGCGAGTTGGTTGAGGGAGGCCTAGATTGGCTGGCCTGTGGCAGTTCTACTAGGTCTTATTCTGGGAAATAAAGAAGGGTGAACAAATCTGACAGGACTCAAGTCATATTAAGAATGTTTGTGATCCTAAAGTTTCAAAATTAATATCCTAAACATAATATTAAAAAATTCTCTTGGCACTAGAATCATAGAGTTAAATAACCCATGGGCTAATGAAAATGCCTCAAAGGAAGTTTATAAACATGTTGAAAAATTAAGATCAAAAATGCAAAATACTAAATAAATTTGGCTTCTACTAAAGCTGTGCACAAGGGGGGAATTAATAAATCACTTAAATTTCTACCCTAGAATACTTGAAAAACTTGACAGATAAGATCAAAATTTTAAAAGAAATGCTAAGGTGTATATTTTAGCAAAATGATAACACAGAAGCTTAATCAAACCAAATAAGACTCTAGATACATTCATCTATAATCCATACAAAATCAACAAAGTTGTATCTAGATATGAAAGTGACAAGTGAAATGATGGTTGGATGAAGGAGACAGTTAAAATCAGAAAAAAAGTGTAGGAGCATCCTACTGCTTACATTGATAGTGACTTAAGAAGAAAGAAATAATATAAACAAGAGAATGCCAAGAAATTTGAAAATGAGAACCAACTCTATGGAAAGTGCAAGAAAGTTAGATTTCTTGAGAAATAAAGAGATAGCATTAAGACCTATCATGGACTACAGAAATTAAATTTATAGTTCAAACTATTAAAATAAAAAAAATTTATACCCATACATTTTCCCAGAAAATTCTTCTTGACTTATAAGAAGAAATAATTCCAATTTCTAAACATCTCTCCTACAAAATAGAAAAAAAAATAGGAACATGTCAGTGTTTATTTTGTGTGGCAAGCAATATTATAATTCCAAACCCAGAAAAACACATTTTAAGAAAGAGAAATATAGAAATATAGAAATATCTAGAAAGATAATTCACCATTGATGTAGACAATATATTATGATCAGATGTGGTCCATTCAAATTGATGAAGCGTTTATAACAGCTAAAATTCAGCACACATAATTTTTTAGATAAGCCTGAAGAATAAAGACATGATTGTGTCAACAGAAGCAGAAAGGCTAAGGAACTTTTATCAAATGAAATTCCTATTTATAATAAAGACTACTCAAAAATTTACATAAAAAATAGCTCCCCTTGTCTAGTGAAGGAAAATACAGAGCACAATACTATTATTCCTTTTTAAAAGTAGTCATTTAATAGCTCTAGACTACTTATGAAAAACATTATTTTTCCATCATATGGTCTCTGCCATTGATCAAAAGTAAATGAAACACATTACTTGGGTCAATTTCTGGACTCTTACTTGTTCCATTGGGTATTGTAGCCTTTCACAAACCTCATACTCTCTTAGTTATTATAACATAGAGTCGATTTTGAAATTGAATGGTTTCAGTCCTCCAAATTTGTATTTATTTTCTTAATCATTTGCTTATTCCAGTTCCTTTGCATCCCATGTTAACTTGGGGAATACCTTGAGTGTTATGTGTGTGTGTGTGTGTGTGTGTGTGTGTGTGTGTGTGTGTATGTGTGTGTGTGTGTATGTATATATATATGTATATATACATACATTTCATGATATATATAATATATGATATTTCATATTCATATTTTATATTCATATTCATATTCAAATATTTCATGATAAATATAATTATTATATTTTCACTGGGATTGGGTTAACTCAATAGAAAGTTCTCACCAGTTGCCTGCACTTTAGTGGCAATACCTGGTCATGATGAGAAGGCCTAGAGCTGGCCCAAACTGAAGTCTTATCATTTAGCCTCCAAATTCACAAATAATATATCTCTCTTACCAAATGGTAGCCATCATAAATTTAAAATATTTTGGTTGGGATATAGCTAAGGGATGGTACTTTAAATGGGATATCTTGTTTACTAATACTTTATAGTATTAGCAAGATTTATTTTAAATAACTTATTTATTTACAATAATATATTTAAAATAATCCCAATTGACCATGAAGATTTGAATTAAGAAAAAATAATTGATATAGTCATGTGATAGAATAGCAATAGAAAGAATGAACTCGGTATTCTTGTTATCCAAATGATAAAATAAACATGTTTACTACAGCAGCCTATCTAAACAGGAGCACAATTCTGTAATCTTATTTATCTAAAATTATAGGAAAATGTGAGCTAATTTTAGTGACAGAAAGCAAGAACGTTATAGCCAGGGGATAAGGCAGTGATTGGAAAAGAGACATGAAATGGTTTTAAAACTGCTAGTAAGCTTCATCTGCAACCAGGAGAAGATTGAAATAATCTCATGCATCCTATCAGATCATCATGAACTAAGGGTGATCTTCAATAACAACAAAAATAATAGAAAGCCCCACATACACGTAGAAGCTGAAGATAACTTGGTCAATGATAACTTGGTCAAGGAAGAAATAAAGAAATTAAAGACCTTTTAGAATTTAATGAAAATGAAGCCACAACATACCCAAACAGATGGGACACAATGAAAGCGGTGCTAAGAGAAAAACTCATAGGTCTGAGTGTCTCCAAGAAGAAACTAGAGAGAGCATACACTAGCAGCTTGACAGCACATCTGAAAGCTCTAGAAGAAAAAGAAGCAAATAGACCCAAGAGTAGAAGGCAGGAAATAATAAAACTCAGGGCTGAAGTCAACCAAGTAGAAACAAAAAGAGCTATACAAAGAATCAACCAAACCAGGAGCTGGTTCTTTAAGAAAAATCAACAAAATGGAAAAACCCTTAGCCAGACTAACAAGAGGGACAGTATCCAAATCAACAAAATCAGAAATGAAAAGGGAGAGATAACAACAGCAACTGAGGAAATCAAAAAAAAAAAAATCATCAAATCCTACTATAAAAGCCTGTACTCAACAGAACTGGAAAAATCTGAATGAAATGGACAATTTTCTAGACAGATACCAGGTACCAAAGTTAAATCAGGATCAGATGAACCATTGAATCAGTCACATATCCCCTAAAGAAATAGAAGCAGTCTTTAATAGTCTCCCAACCAAAAAAAAAAAAAAAAAAAAAAAAAAAAAAAAAAAAAAAAAACCCAGGACCAGATGGGTTTAGTGCAGAGTTCAATCAGGCCTTCAAAGAAGACCTAATAACAATACTCTTCAAATTATTCCACAAAATAGAAACGGAAGGAACACTATTAAATTCATTCTATGAAGCCACAATTAACTCTGATAACTAAACTACACAAAGACCCAACAAAGAAAGAGAACTTCAGACTAATTTCCCTTATGAATATTGATGCAAGGATACTCAATAAAAATCTCACAAACCAAATCCAAGAACACATCAGAATGATCATCCATCACGATCAAGTAGGCTTCACCCCAGGGATGCAGAGATCGTTCGATATACAGAAATCCATCAATGTAATCCACTATATAAACAAACTCAAAGAAAAAACAATCCACATGATCATCTCATTAGATGTTGAGAAAGCATTTGAAAAATCCAACACACCTTCATGATAAAAGTCTTGGAAAGATAAGGATTTCAAGGCTCATACTTAAACATAGTAAAAGCAATATATAGCAACACCAATAGCTTATGTTCTAAGATCAAAAATTGACAAATGGGACTTCATAAAATTTCAAAGCTTCTGTAAGGCTAAGGATACTGTCAATAGAACAAAATGGCAACCACAGATTGGGAAAATATCTTTATAAACCCTACATCTGATAGAGGGCTAATATCTAATATATAAAAATAATTCAAGAAGTTAGACTCCAGAGAACCAAATAACCCTATTAAAAATGGGATACAAAGCTAAACAAAGAATTCTCAACTGAGGAATACTGAATGGCTGAGAAGCACCTAAAGAAATGTTCAATATCCTTAGTCATCAGGGAAATGCAAATCAAAACAACTCTGAGATTCTACTTCACACCAGTCAGAATGGCTAAGATCAAAAGCTCAGGTGACAACAGATTCTGGCAAGGATGTGGAGAAAAAGGAAAACTCCTTCATTGCTGGTGGGATTGCAAGCTGATACAACTACTCGGGATATCAGTTTAGTGGTTCCTCAGAAAACTGGACATAGTACTACCTGATGACCCAGCTAAACCACTGAAGGAAAGGCCATCCAGTGACTGTCCCACCTGACGATACATCCCATATACAGTTAGCAAACCCTGACACTATTGTAGATGTCAACAAGTACTTCCTGACAGGAGCCTGATATAGCTGTCCCCCCAAGAGGCTCTGCCAGTGCATGACAAATACAGAAGTGGATGCTCACAGCCATCCATTGGACTGAGCACAAGGTCCCTAATGAAGGATCTAGAGAAAGGATCCAAGGAGATGAAGAGGTTTGCAGTCCCATAAGAGGAACAACAATATGAACCAACTAGTACCCCGAGAGCCCCCAGAGACTAAACCATCAACCAAAGATTACACAAGGCAGGACACATGGCTCCAGCTGCATATGTAGCAGAGGGTGGCCTTGTGTCCTTGGTTTTGTGAAGGCTCAACCCCCCTGAGTAGGGGAATGCCAGGACAGGGGAGCAGGTGTGGGTGGGTTAGTGAGCAGGGGGATGGGGGAATGGAATGAGGGGGGGGCTTTCAGAAGGGAAATGGGAAAAGGGGATAAAATTTGAAATGTAAATAAAGAAAATTTCTAATAAAAAATATTGCCTATCAAAAAAAAAAAACCTCCTGGTAAACATTGGGAATGGATGTATATGGCCTCCTCCTTACTATGATGATGTATTCCTGGGTTCATATAGAGATCAAAACTGTCCCTCACCAGATACTTTGAATATTAATAATATATTTTGTGGTAATTATAACTCAGTGAAGTTATTAAGCTAGAATTTGTGTCTATATTTAATACATTAAAACAAATATAACATCTGTTCCTTTTACTCTGTCTCCAAGCATTTTTTTTGGAAATTTTATGTAGATAACAAAATATAAAACTTCAGTGACAATCTACAGTGGATCTATTTTTCTCTGAATTTGTTCCACTTACAAAGTAGCATTCTAATCACACATTTATAACTAAATGTTCAGGAAGTTAAAGTGATATTTTTGTTCCATAGAAGTCATAAGTGGCAATGATATATTGCATTAGGCAATTACAGTTTTGAGGAATGGATAGTGTCCCCTTCAGAGTGGTTACTTAAGACCTCATAATGGTGGTGTCATGCTTATCACAGCATATTGGAGTCACAGCACTTAAATGCAGTGGAAAGGCCATTAACTTAGAAAGGTTTTAGAACTGTCACCAGATCCATTAGGGTTGATACTAGTATTTTACATAAAAATTGCCTGACACGAAGATAAGGAGTCTAAAATCAGATCATTTGAAGAAACAGAAATCAGATATCTGACTGCTAGATGACATAGATGTTAAAAGCCCAATTGTGTGTGTGTGTGTGTGTGTGTGTGTGTATACATGTGCATGTGTGTGTGCATGTGTGTGTGTGTGTGTGTGTGTGTGTGTGTGTGTAAAATTTGCATGCATTTAAGAGGCAAATAGCAAGGGTCATGAAGCGATGTGTTGGCTCTTGGATTTAGAGATGAAATAAAGTGGAGCTGTTTTCCAGAAGAAACACAGCAGATTATAGACACTTTTGTCTATAGTTGAAATATATCCAAAACTGTGAGTTCAGCCAAGAAACTCAATCAAGTAGGTCATCAAAATGACCTACTTTTCTCTCTTCCTTCTTAAATATTAACATAGGAAATACTACTTGAAATTTAAGTTTTCATTGCCTTGGTATCACATTTCAAACTCAAAGTTAACATTGGCTGATATGGTGTCAATATGAACAAAATTGTATATAGTGACTTTGAATTTTAATCATGATGATTTCTTTCACATAAGAATTTATGTCTAATAGTAATTATACACCTTGTAGCATGAAAGAAAAAAACAGTGGTTTAGAATTTTAGAGAGAAACCTACCCGGAAACTATGTACAATGTCAGCTGAAGCATTAGAGATTTCTGCTTTTATACAGGAGGCAACTGAAGGAAGACAGTCCTGGATAATGGTACATATTTATGGGACAGAACTGTAATAAATATATAGTCAGTTTGCAAGCCTGATGGTGTAATCTTTAAAGCAGACTAGTGTTTATTCATGATCTCCTTTGGAATTTTCCACATTTTGTTGTTTTGTTTCCTGAGCCCAGCATACATAGGTGCATTCTCTCAAGAACTCAGAGACCTCACTTAAACAGCAAAAATCTGTCCGGCAGTTGAGTAAGGATTATAATCAAATAGAGACTATTATTGATTAGAAGGATGGTGTGCTTGAGCACTCACAAGAGTGATTTAAGCCTACATCTTCCTTTTCTTGTATTTTATGAATTCAGACTGCTAGAAGTAGACTCCCCATGATGTCTGCCTCACACAGAGGCCCTCCAAGGCACAGAACCTATACCACCTGTTCCTTTCTTTGACCTTGTGGCTACCATTATAGACATGTTGATGCAAAGTTAACCATGCTTGTGCCTATGCAGACAGTAACCGTATCAGGGGTTTCTCTGAGGTATGCCAACTTCAGGATGTGCCTACAGAACCTGCAACCAACCAACATGTTCACAACAGAACTCACAGCAAAGACAAGCACAGCTTCTTCTCTTGTTACATTCACTTCATTTTCAGATACTTTTTAATGAAATTACATTAATTTTTAAAAGATGAAAGGTTAAAGAAAACTTTAAAATTAAGTGGTTCTTGGAGTAAATTTTTAGATAAATTAAGACAGGAAATAGAAAGAGTTGCTAATCAAAAGACAATTTAGGAAGACATTATACATCTTCTGTAACATACAGAGGCCAAACACGAAGAGCAGTGGCCTACCATTTGAGTAATTGCTGTTTTCTTCCAGTAAACATCTCTAACATAGATCACTGCTTCCTAATTTGTTATCTCATACAGTCAAAGCCCTGCTATTTCATATTCCTTCAACCTAATGAAGGTCTCAAGCCCTCAGCTTAGCACGACTTCCTGTAGACAATTTTACTTTGCAGGCTACTTTTGGGATTAGCTAGCTCCATATGGCTTGGTGCACTTTGAAGAGATGACACAATCTTTCTCCTCTGTTGGCCTAGCTTGTGAGAACCTGCCTCCTAATAACATTTTGTAGACCATTTTGAGCTTATGCTACCTTGGGATTTTAATAGGAAATACTCTATCCAAATGATTTCTAATTTGACATGTAGATTTAGACATTATGTGGGCCATATAATAACCTCTTATTGTACTCAGAAGACACAAGTCTTAGTGTGATCACCAATGGCACAAAAGATATCACACTCTTGCAAAAAAAAGATATCACACTCAGTCATGATTGTTTTAGATACATTTTTATAATAGTAGATTGGAAAATATTATATGTTACATTAGAATGTTCACTAGATTACATTATATATTCATAACTATAAAAACACAACTGCTGAGTCTGGTTCTTATTGCTTGTGTGTACATAACTTAATGATTGATTATAAGGCATTGGATAATCGATAAAGGAACTAATTCTTCCTTTTCCAGGAGCTATTATTTTTCCTATATTGTTTTGTTTAGACAGGGATCCCAATGAAACTTCATTAATGTTGCCATTTTTCCAGGCTTGCTTATGCAGCCATTTGTAGGAGAGTTTGTTTTACAGAAGACTTCATGACATCCTAGATGTTATAATCACTACTCTGCCATGATGACTCCTGACTCATAGATATCTTTGTTGGGGTTGAACTCCCCGTAATCCATCCATCTCTACCTTGTATACAGTTGTGGTTCTCTCTGGGATATTCTCAATTTGTCATAAAGAGAAGTTTCATTAATGAGGGGTAGTAGCTGCACTTACCTGTTGATATAAATGTAAATTTTCAAATGTAGTAAGGAGTTATCTAGGAAACTGGTGGTGGTATATTCTTTTTAAGGACTGTGAACTCACTGTCCAGAGGATATTGGCTAAGTTTCTATACCAGTCGTCATCATTCCTGTTGAGTGAGCTTTATGTTCAGTTAAACTATGGATTACCACCATCATGGGAGTGATACATAATTTGCTAATACAGACAGATATTGTGCCATGTTGGTCATAGTTCTGGTTTATGGGTGCTGCAGATGGGCATAACTGCTTTATTCCCTAGACAGATTTCATAGTATTTTCTGGTACCATGAGAGCTAGACCACAGGATGGAGATATTCAGGTATGATCCATCTTTACCTGCAAAGTTCTGTGTACTAAGTGTATCTTTAGCAATAGGGGCACATCCTCTGTCTCTAAGAGGTCACCAAGGGCTACATCAATAGTCTATATTGTTTTGGAGTCATACAGAGGGGCTTTATGCTTGGTACTGGAGTTTTTATTATCCTGTGTTTCTTCTGAAGAGCACTGAAATAAATTTGAAATGTCATCTCACCCCAATAAGAATGGCTAAGATCAACCAAACAATTGACAAAATTGCTAGTGAGATTGTGAGGACTCACACTAGCATTGGTGGAAATGCAGCCCTGGAAATCAGTATTGTGAATCTTCAAAAACCCAAAAGTAAACCTACTATATGACCAAGCTCTGTTACTCCTTGGCATATGCCCAAAAGATTCAGTATTTTACTCCATAGATACTTGTTCACTGCCACATAATTTACAATAGCCAGGAAACAGAAACGAATTAAATGTCCTTCCACAAGTGAAAAAATACAATAACAAATGTGATGCAAAACCACAATGGAATACTATTCAGCAATAAAAAAAAAGTGGTATCATGAAGTTTTAAGACATACAGATAGAACTATGTGAGTCTATGCTACATGATATCACCTGTTCTTAGAAGGATAAACACCACATGTCCTTATTCACCTGTGGTTCCTAGCTCAAACCTGTTGATCCTAGCCCCACATCTTCAGATGTGAATATACAATGTAGAGTTACCACAGAAATCAGGAAGATATAAAGATTATACACACTCACACACACACACACACACACACACACACACACATGGAAGACAGGGGAGGGCTTGTGAATGAAACAGTAGGATAAGGGTGATAAGAAAAAATTGAAGGTGACATCAACTAGAAAGGAGGGAAAACATTACTACATAAAGAGGAGGAAGAGACAAATAACATCAATTTCTTAATAATGCTTCAAAGAATCATATTATTTTGAATATAGTATATGTAAGTATATGCATATGTGTATATATAAACACATAGAAAGCCCCACACACATACACACTCTGTTAAGTATAGTTTGAAGAAAGTTATTTCACTTGGGCTGACAATATACTAGTAAAACTTCCAGTCATCATTTTGATTCTAGTGATGACATAGACAAAAACTAGGATGGGGGAATAGAGAAATGACTTAGTCTGTAGAGTGCATTCTACACAAGCATATGGGTACTTACTGCCAATTGCCAAGAGCCACACAAAAGAGCCAGGAGTAGTATCACAAGCCCATATTCCTTGAACGAAGAATGCAGAAATAGAAGGAACTTTGGGGCTTGTTCGTCAAACAGGCTAGCTGAATCGACAAGCTGGCTCAGATAGACTCTAGCTCAAAAAAATCATATGAACAGCAATTGAGGTAGAAACCCAGTGCTAACCTCTGGCCTCTGTTGATGATAATTTTATTTTCTCAGAAGATGGGATACAAAGAAAGTCATAACCAATCAATGCAAATACACAGCTTGGACTGAGCCCAGAGCATATCTTACTCTGTTCTAACTATCCCTAGGCCTAAGCATAGAAGCTTTTAGTCTCCTTACAATCTAATCTTCCAAGCTGACTGACTCAATCTGGCTTCTCCCAGCTTGTTACTAAATTGTTGTGCTTGGCCTCATAGTAACTATGGCAACATGATCTAATCTTCTGGAACTTCTCGTTCTCTGGCTCTTTCTGTCTTCACTGTGTCTAGCTTGTTATCTCTACAACAACACATACACCACAACATTTCTCTGCCCTCAACTTAAGTAGCCCTTCTTCTCTATACTGTTTTTATGAGAGCTAGGCATAATCTATTTCTGACACATTCTGTCAAATCTTTCTCCGATTTATCACATTGTCTGCCCCTCAGTTAGACATCACTTTCAAACATGGCTCCTTCCTTCTACAAACTAATCTTACCTTCATTGTCAGAGATTAAAGGTATGTATTAAGGGCATGTCTGTATTCCAACAAGATAATACTATAATCCAGGATGTGTCTTCATTCTAGCCTGTTGATATAGACTTAGAAGGTTTTTGGATTTGATCCCTTCCTAGAAGAGACATGTTCTTGGATTAAAAGTCTGCTTCAAGCCTTTGCACAGAAGTGTTTGTGTGTGTGTGTATGTGTGTGTGTGTGTGTACATGTACACACAGGCATAAACACATACTTATGCACAAAAACATATATGCATACACATGTAAAATTTATTTTACATGAAAATATCTAGTTCATCATTGAAATATATTTTTTTATACTCAGGTATGTATATCTGCAGATTCTACCTCAAGGATTAGGAGAATCAATGTATTTTGATTTTATTCATTCCTTTCCCCAAATGCCTGTTTATGACACCACCTTTAGTTAATTGTTGACTGAACCTCAAACGGTGCTCATATAGCTTACGAGTGAAGTTGCATTTGAAAGGTGCAATAAAAAAGTATTCTCTAAAAAGGTAACTAAACATTTACATTTAGCTAAAATTTGAACTATCTTATACTCATTTATACTCATTGCAAATTTATTTTTCTGTTGTGGCTGAAAGTACTTCTAATTTTCAAAAAAAAA